>NW_028248597.1:0-14703 GCF_964263255.1 Lissotriton vulgaris
GAGGAGCAACAGCTGTGGCCAGCTGTGGCGCATTAATCCTCCAGTGTAGAGGCCAGAAACAGCTTAGTCCCAGCTGAAAATGTAATTACGCCTCCGTATTTTCGCGTAATTGTGTTCGTTAGGTGGAACCACGGGAATGATCACAGCACAAGCAGCTGCTGTATGCAGCATTTCTGCTTTCTGTGCTACATCTTTAGCGCTAAACATGTCCTCATGCACAAAATAGACATGGGACTCTCTTCATTCAAAAATGTAGTTTCAAGTGCTGTACTGCATTTCGCATAATTACATCTAAATTTGTGTATTTTTCCCTTTTTTTTCCAATCAAGCAAAAGCAAATTACTCGAATTTACCACACCCCTAGAAGAGACTGGCTCCTACCAAAGTCATTCAAACGCCTGTCGCAGGGCAGGAGGCCACTTAATGCCAATATTTGTCAGTCTCTATAAATACCTGCACTGTCATAAGACGAAATAGATGTTTCTACTCTAGGCTGTTGGTTTGCCAGCACCCAATTTATCACGCTGTCCCTAGGGATACTGCTGCTATCGCTAGCTGCAGGAAAGAACATAAGCTAATCCTAAGGAAAAGGAAAGCAGAGTGCCAGTATGAAGGATGAGAAAAGCTGGATACTGCTTGTAAGGTAAAAGATTCCAGGTTTTTCTGGCACACTATCAATAGCAGTAAACTTTAAAGGCGGTAATTCAACCCTAGATATCCATGGAAGCCCTGACTTATGGGTTGACTACTCTGGTCCATTGCGCAGGAGATGCCAGTGAGGAGGGTATGGAGCAACTTTTGCCTATTTATCCTTGGGACATTGAGTTTTTTTCGCTTGAAGAGGTAATTGAAGTAACAAATGTTAGTCCCTAGAAAAGGTCACCTGGCTCCCCAAGAGTCCCTATGGACCTATATAATCCAAATATTGATTTGTGGGCCCCATTCATTACAAATTTTATTTATGTGGCATGTAAAACCGGTCTGCCCCAGTCCTGAGGAATGGTCACTATTGTCCCAGTTTTTAAAAAGGGGTCCTGCAGCAACCCTAGCTTTCATCGACCGATATCTCTTAGATTCTACTGTTAAGATAGTTGGTAGGATCATCCAGGAAAGAAGGATAACTTGGATGGAGGATAATGGTATTTTCGCTAAGCTCCAGTATGGATTCCAAGCTGGGTTTGGGACAATGGAACAATGCACTCAATTTGTATCTCTTGATTGGCAAATATACCATAGCAAAGCAGGGATCCATATCCCTGCGAAGAAGAATAAGCCCATTCCAGAGTTGCCATGAGTATGCAATGTGGTCTTGCTTTCTAGAACACCAAAGGGGCTAAAATCATTAACATATTGACTTTATGGCATCTTTGAGTTAGGAAGTAAACCCTGCCAAGGCTATCGGATGGACTGTGGCTCCAGCAATGTTAACCTGTGGGCTCCCTCCATTGGTGACAAACCGAAAATAAAAATAATTGCATTTTTGAACCTTGGGGTTTACTTTCGATTTGCAAGACTCCTGGTTTGCGTGTGCAGCCAGGGCTCAGTTATGCTTTCTTAAATGTATTGGGTTTATATCTAATTAGGAATCAGTCATTGGTAAGAAGCAGAGTACCCCCTTTTTAAAAGTGTATAAGAGGAAATGTCTCCTGGTTTTCACCTATGGCTCAAGTATTTGGGGCTATACAAAAGTAAGTAGCCTTTTGGTTGAAATGGAGTGTGTGGAATGCTTCTAGGCCTCCCTCCAAGTTCTTCTAACTTTATACTGCAGCAGGAGCTTGGATTGGTATATGTTGAAGACTATATTAATTTGGCCCCACTGCTTCTGTGGTGTTAATTCTGGAAAAATCCTCAAACTTTGCTTAATAGGGAGATCATTGAGGAATGTTTGTCTGTTATGTTTCATATAGGTACATTAATATAGGCCCGGGTAACATAATACCCTTTCACCTACATTACCTCCCCTACACTACACAGTAACAAGCCTTTAAGAATTGAACCTTTACCTAGTTCTAGTCCTGGGCGCAGAAGGAGGGTTTCCCTGAACAATAGCGTTCTATGACTTCATCTTTAGACTGACACAGTATGAATAAATATTCTTAAGGGTTCTTAGAAACCAGGCTGGCGCTACATCCAGCTGCATATTATCTACGTACAAGGTTCATCCCATATGTCATCCTCAAATCCAATAATGGCTAATACAAGAAACAAGGGACAAAGGAACCTTATAAACTTTCTGTATCAATACAGCATCTCTTGCTAGTGTTAGCTAGAGGGAACAGAGACTTCTAGGCCGACACACTGAGCAGAGACCCTGAGTCTCCTGCATGTAGCTCCAGCTGACAGTGGTCTAAACATTCCTCACGGGGTGTCCAACTTGAGACCAGCACTGAGTCCCACACTCTCTCATTCATGTAATGGGGTTAGACTAAACCTAGAGGGATTCTTGGCTTCACATCTACTCACATGCTAGGTACACTTAAGTATATATAGATAGGCATTGTAGTAGTACGTGTGCTTTCTTTTATCATGCATTTTATATTCATGTATGTGTTTCTGACTATTGCAAAATAGTAGACCAGTACTATCCTTTTATATTGACAGTACTGCTGATCATATATATCTGCTACTGTCTAACGGTTGTCGCAGCACATCTATTTTACATTATAAGAACAACTGTGCAATAAATTCTTATTGTAACACGTCCCACTGTTTCTTCTGAATAAATCTCTGAGACTGAATAAGTGAGCACAAATGACTAAGTGAAAGGTAGTACATTGTTCCCACGATCCTGAGGGATCAGGTTCGTCATGGTCTAAGTTTGCTGGAAACTATTCTTTCCCTGATAAGAGGAGATTCTAGTGGCACTGTGAGCTAGATAATGCAAACAGACTAACATATGCTGTGGGGGTGCTCAGAGTTAGTCTGCCACCAATCCAACAGCTTATGTTATCCAAACGCACAGGTCCTGCATGGGTACTACAGGAACTGCACAACATGGCACCCAATGTTGGTTGGGTATATATTTAACAGTAGAATCTGAGTAGTTTAGTCGTGCTATTCTCAGAGACCTCTACTTACAAAAACGCCAGAGAAGTCTGGAGTGGGTCGGCACAAACTCCGCCACAGCTGAGTAGGTGAAAAATCCAATTTATTGGCTGCTAGTTAATCAAGCTTGAAGGACACAGTGTTCCTAAAATTGTGCAATAAAACCATATCTTAGTTCCCTTGAACAACTTTCTTCTCTGTTTCAAAATGACTGAGGGCGAAGATAAAACAAGTATTGAATCTGCACCTCTCAGGATAAGATTTAAACGTAATTCAAATTGCACCAAAATTCAGACATACAATCGCCCTAATACTATTAGAAAATGGTTTACAAGCTAAGGGTGGCGTAGTAGCCTTTGTGATTGAGGCACACAAATCAAACAAAACAGAGGTATTCTCTTCATTGGTTACATTACCAGCAGTAGATGCAAGAACACAGATATTTCACTCATACACAGAAGGAGATACACCAGAGGAATATTGTCCCTTTGAGGACATAGAGATTCCACTCACTTACCAAGAACACCAATACTGGTTTAAAGGTGCCCTACCCCACTTAAGAGGAAGAGTAAGGCTTGGTCCGTTAGGAAAACCAGGAGCAATATGGCCGATATTAGTAGCCTACATACATCCTGACTTTAAAACAATGCCACAGCCAGACTTACTCACTCAACGCAAAGATTTTATTAAAATATACAGAAACATGACACAATTTGTCATGAGGACTTTCACAGTCCAACCAGCAACAGTTGCAACAAATGGTACTCAATCTCAGGGTACAGTGTCTAAAGTTACCCCACAAACATTAAACGCAGTAATGGGCAAAATACCCACAAAACCCGAACGAATGCCATTCTGGGCAGCTCCGAAAATAACACAGTTAGAGGCAGTATTCCAAGATACTACCCCATTTGAAAAACACAAAATTCTAACAATCTGCTTGCCCATGGGGATAACACCACAATTAGAGGATTGTACCACTTGGGGTATAGTCTTTGCTGCCATGTATACCAGGACTCATGGTATACCTTCATTGGCAGTGATACCCAATGTATTAAGACAAATACAGAACGAGTACTGAGCAGAGCCTGCGCTGAACTTAGGGATGAAGTTACTATACAACTATGACCAGGTATCAGCCATAATACTAGCTAATAATAAAGGAAAAGCAGCATCAGTGGCAATACGCCAATGCCTAAGGGAGTTCAGTCTGTTAGATCAACAACACAAACTGCCCAAAATAATTGAAACTGCGTTAGCAGAATTAGGCAGAGACAGTTTGGGTGGGAAATCTTTAAAACCACAACTGATGGGCAGCCCTGAAAAGGATACTTCAAAGCAGACTCCAGCTTCTTCTAAAAAGAAGTGGAATAATAAAAAACAAAAAAAGTTTACAGAAAACAGATTTCAATCCCGAGGTAGATCTCCTCCACAGGAGCACTCTGAAATGAGGTACAACCTAAGGAATAGGGATAACATTAGGAAACCTGATAGGTATCAGGATACTGATAAACATTCCTTTCGTTCCTTTCGCCGCTCGACAAAAAACTCAGAGCGAGATGGATGGTCAGAACACAAAGAAGAGAGTACTAAGTCTACACACAAGCAGCACGCTCAAGACTATATGGGCCGGGATGCCCGCCACTCCTCCCAACACCAATTCCCCATGGGAGGAGACAGACACAGGTTTGAACTTTTGGAAGGCGGGGGGGGCCTTACCCCCGGCCATATTTATTAAAATATGAAACAAAATTTAAAACTTTAAATTAAAACGTTTCATGAATCATGTACAATTTTAACTTCCATTACATTTTGATGAAGACAAGCTTTTTGGCTAACCTTAACAAATCTCTAATACAAAGGTTTCCTAGCCGAGTCTAGCATCCTGCAAATGCATAACATTCTAAGATAAAATTGTACAACCTAGCATTAAGGGCCAACGGCAAGGTCTTAACCGGTGTCAGATCCCTACTACCAAATTCCCGCCCTCACGGTGTGAGTGGCGCATGCGCAGAGGACTTTACCCTCGCAGCCAACTGTAACTTCCCTTGTCGTGGGGGCCCCCTTTCACTCTTCGCCATCTTAAGGTCGTCCGAGTCCTCGTGCGAGGTATCCGTAAGAAGGACATCATGGACTCCCCCCGTTCCCCACACTCTCTTCCGCCGGAGCGGATATCCGGCCCCCGGGAAATTCGTAGGAGGGGCATATAGCTGTCTCCCCCTGGGAGGGGCCTATGGCCGTCTCCCCCTGGGCGACCCATCCGTAGTGGGTGCCGCCCCCCCCATGGGAGGGGCCAATGGCCACCTCCCCCCTGGCGCTCCCATCCATACTGGGTGGCGCCCCCCCTAGGGACCTTGAAATCACTGCTCACCGATCATGACCTTACCGCCCGACCAAAATAAATACGACAGTTGCTTTTTACCTACTAAGGAGAGAAAATACGCCTAATCTGTAACAGCTTGACAATTCGCCAACTTTGACATTGCTACAAAGGAAAAAAGTCCTAAAGCACAAGACAATCATTATTTATTTACTCCATCCCTCTACGTTTCTACAAAGGAGAAAAAGGCCTACAAGCATCTATTCAATCAAAGGCATACATCTATGATGCAGAAATGACTGTATCTTTTTATTACACTTGAATAATCACCAACAACTACTTTATTCCACAAACATTGCAAACAGGGGCTGGTGGGTGGGTCAAAATTGCAGCTTGTTCCCTAGAGGGCTCACGAGCGACGAGTGGTGCAGCCTTCAGAGCACTGGAACAAGAGGAAGCTTCGTAGAATTCCCGCTCTATTTATCCATCTGTGGGAGGGCGGGGCCCGCCTCAGGTACGCCCATCCGTGCATGGACTTCCGGGCGGGTGTCTGGGCCAACTTTCTGGGCGGGAGGGGCGTGCTCCGGCTACGCCGCTTCGGGCATACCAGCCGGGACATGCCCCCGCCCACAATAGTTTCCCGGGGGATCGGGGCACCCATCCATACGTTCGGGGGGACCGAGTGGTCTTCCCTTTCCATATGGGCCGGGATGCCCGCCACCCCTCCCAACACCAATTCCCCATGGGAGGAGACAGACACAGGTTTGAACTTTTGGAAGGCGGGGGGGCCTTACCCCCCCGCCGTATTTATTAAAATATGAAACAAAATTTAAAACTTTAAATTAAAACGTTTCATGAATCATGTACAATTTTAACTTCCATTACATTTTGATGAAGACAAGCTTTTTGGCTAACCTCAACAAATCTCTAATACAAAGGTTTCCTAGCCGAGTCTAGCATCCTGCAAATCCATAACATTCTAAGATAAAATTGTACAACCTAGCATTAAGGGCCAACGGCAAGGTCTTAACCGGTGTCAGATCCCTACTACCAAATTCCCGCCCTCACGGTGTGAGTGGCGCATGCGCAGAGGACTTTACCCTCGCAGCCAACTGTAACTTCCCTTGTCGTGGGGGCCCCCTTTCACTCGACGCCATCTTAAGGTCGTCCGAGTCCTCGTGCGAGGTATCCGTAAGAAGGACAGCGTGGACTCCCCCCCTTCCCACACTCTCTTCCGCCGGAGCGGATATCCGGCCCCGGGAAATTCGTAGGAGTGGCATATAGCCGTCTCCCCCTGGGAGGGGCCTATGGCCGTCTCCCCCTGGGCGACCCATCCGTAGTGGGTGCCGCCTCCCCGTGGGAGGGGCCAATGGCCGCCTCCCCCGGGCGCTCCCATCCATACTGGCTGGCGCTCCCCCTAGGGACCTTGAAATCACTGCTCACCGATCATGACCTTACCGCCACAGGCCGGATAGTTGACCGATTATCCGCCCCCCCCCACACCTTCTAAAGGTCATGTCTCCTCAGTGCCACTAGCCATGCTACAAAGTTTCCTATGAGTAAGTCATTCCCAGCCCTGGAGAGGTGCACCCCATCATTCAAATTATAGTGATCACCCCGAATACACCCATGGGGAATGCTTTGTAAATGAGTAGAGCGAAACAGTTTCTCAATCTTGTTGTTGACCCTCTTTACCGAGTGGTTCAATGCCGACACAGACAAACCCCCCCGCCAAATTCTTCTGGGAATCATGTGGGACCAGGCAATCGTACACCCCGGAGCCTCTTGGCTAACCAACTGACTGCTGACAATATGTGCTCTACTAACACCCGTCTTCCCAGTCTTACTAAGTCATTGCCTCCCAGATGCACTATGATTACAGATGGCGGTGACCTGTGCCGCCCTAAGAGTTCCTCCACAAAGGCCTCCTTTCCCATGGAAGGTCACTCTGAACCCATATTCCTCAGATGTGTGAGTCGCGTCACCTGCATTGAATATGTCCCCGGCACACCTCACGTATGAGTGGCCCACGACCCATACCACTTGATCTCCAGTCGGTGATCCTTTCTCACTGGTCCTCTGGTGTTGGGCCGATCCCAATTTTCGCCCAGCGTTACAGGCTTGCGAAACTGTAATCCAAACAAAAGACAACAAGCGTGAGTGCATTTCATCAGTCTTTTACAACATGTGCAGTCGCACATACCTCTTGAAACAGTTCGAGGACCAACGGCCTAACTGTTTCACTTCCTCTGTACACAGACCCCGAGCCGTAGCCTCAGTAGCGGCCCCTATTCTGAATGAGTGGGTCCCAAAATCACACGGGTTCAAGCCCGCCGCCGCAATTGTAATTGCCAGCACCCTCCAAAATTGAAATCTTGTCAACGGGGTGCCATCCTCGTGTCTCAGCAGGGTCCCCCCCCCCCCCATGTTGTCACCCTCTGTGCCATGTAGTCCTCCAAATACCTTACTGGACAACTGGGGTTCCCCCGGGCATGCTGCAGCACCACACTACTCCCCAAAAGCCTCCTGGTCTGTCTTTGACCTGGCTATCGAGATCAGCAGAGAATCGCACCTTATTTGGACGTGATCCCTGCGTAGACCTCCCCCCACGTCCTTCTTATTCCTCTCCACAAGTTCACTTACCCGCATGGCCTCATGGAATGCCAATGCGAAAGCCGCTCGGAACAGAATTACCTCACTGTGCGAGGAACATGTCTCATCCAGTTTCGCTAGTAGCAAGTACAATCTGTCTAACCCAATCGGGTGCCTTGTATCCTGTCTGCGACCCTCCAGGCGCTGCCAGCCGCGGAGTGCCTTCCTGACTAAGAAGGAACCCGTCGGGTCCCGTATCCTGTGGAGCTGTGCCATGAATGATATGGCAGCCCTATACCTGTTGGCGGTTGCCGCCGATCGGCCTTCCTTATGAAGTGCCACCAGAAACCGGAGCAAGGACTCTTCCCACCCCCAGCTATGCCCCCCTACCGGCCCTAAAAAGGCGCAGTATGAAGGGAACGCTCCTTCATAAGCTTTCCTCGTCCTGGGCGCTAAACTGGCTGCAACGAGGTCTTGTAGTCCGGGGCACCGATCTGCCATAGTGCTTCGGGGAAAGGTGCCGCCACTAGTTCCGCTGTGGGTAGATAACCCCTGAAAGCCTGCATGTGTGAACGAGAGAGTGCATCAGCTGCATTATTTAGTACACCCGGCACATGCCTTGCCCTGAATTGTACATTCAATCTCATGCATCGCAATACAATTTCTTTCAACAGTCTTAAGATCCACTTGCAGCGTGCAGCCTGGTGATTAATGCACTCGACCACCGTCATGTTGTCTGACCAAAACACCAATGAGCGGTCCCTAAAGTCTTCCGGCCATGCCATCAGAGCCACCCAAATGGGGAATAGCTCCAAGAATCCAATGTTACCTGTCAGGCCGCTTGCGTGCCACCACGCCGGCCATGTTTGTGCCGACCACCGGTTTCCAAAGATTGCGCCAAACCCCACGCTCCCCGCTGAGTTGGTCCACAATCCCAGTTCGTCCGACGAGGCTGGGGGCTTGTTCCACACCACTCGACCGTTGAAATCCCGCCAGGAATTCCAACCAAATGCGCATGTCCTGGCGAACCTCTGCCGACAGTCTAGTGCGGTGGTGTCCTTCTTTAAGGCCCACCATAGCCTGTGCTATGGAACGTGAGAAAGGGCGAGCCATCGGCATCACTCTTAAGGCAAAATTAAGCTGTCCCACTGTCTGTTGTAATTGATGTAGGGTCACCTTTTCTTTTTGGAGACATCGTACCAAAGAAGCCCTGAATTTGTCCACCTTCTCAACCGGCAGACGGAAACACCCCTCCACCGAGTCTAGTTCAATCCCCAGAAACTCCAGTGAGGTAAATGGCCCCACCGTCTTACCTGGCGCCAATGGGACCCCAAAATCCCGCATGAGTGTGCAGAAGTCCTGCAGCGCTTGTGCACAGTCCTAAGTGCCCGCCGGGCCCAGGAAAAGGAAATCATCCAAATAGTGCATCACCTGTCTTTGCCCTGTGGCCTCGGTGAATGCCCATTCCAAAAAGGAGCTAAACATTTCAAAATAAGCACATGAAATTGAACAACCCATGGGCATACATTTATCCATGTAATACTTTCCTTGAAACGTGAATCCCAGCAGGCGCTGGTCCTGAGGGTGTACCGGGAGTAACCTGAATGCAGATTCAATGTCTGATTTCGCTAACAATGCACCGGGGCCCAGGCGATTCAACAGCACGACTGCGTCATCGAACGATGCATATCTCACTGAGCATACCTCGGGGTCAATCGCCTCATTTACCGAGGCCCCCCTAGGGGCTGATAGATTGTGGATGAGTCTATTCTCCCCCGGGTCTTTCTTCGGAACCACTCCTAACGGAGAACACACAAATTCCGCAACTGGCGGGCAGATAAATGGACCTGCTACTCGCCCCAAGCTAACTTCGTTCGCTATCTTTCTGGCGGCCACCGCCGGGTTGTGCTGAATAGACAGCTGGTTCTTACAGGAGGGGCTCCCCCGAAAATTGCCCGCCGGGATCTTGAAGCCATATAGAAAGCCATTCCTCAAAGTCTTGGCGGATGCATGATCTGGGTATCGGTTCAGCCTAGGGGTCAAAGCCAAGATATCAACGGGCGAAGATGTTTGCTTCCGAGGCACCGCATCAATCCTGCTTGGATCCCCCCTTTCCTCCAGCACCATTGGTCTTGGATCAGCAACTGGTTTCCGGGGTGTGAGGAATTCCCACAGCCCGAACAAGCGTGCCGGAACCTACACATTCCTTGAGGCCTGGTACAGGTTCCTTTGTTGAATCCCCAACAAACCCCCCGCTTGCCTCCATTCCCACCAGACCTGGGATGGGGATCCCCCCCGGCGCTCGCCCGAAAGGGCAGCGACGGCTTCTGATGGAATGCCCCAGAGCCACTCGTGTTTGGTACCGAAGTACCCGCCGGTCCCGGCAAGAGCTGAGCATGCCATGACACTGTATCAAAACTATCTCATGTCAAGGCATCGTTAAACTCCTTCGCTTTTCTAAAGGTAACATCTTAACCCTTCCATTCATTTCCCCCGTACATTGCATGGAAATTCATGATCCTGTTCTGATAACATGCTAAGTCAGTCAACACTTCCGGTTTACGCTCCCCAATAATTGCCGTGAAAATAGAAAAGGCCCTGACCCAGTTCACCATGGTCTCATCGACCCTGAATTCCGCCATCTTGGCCCGCCATACGCTGGGGTGCCATAGATCTTTCTGGGTCTTTGCACATTCTAACTCCCGATGGTCAGTCAAAAGTGAAAACATGTTAATATACTTATCTCCCCACACCATCTCTTTTGTAGCCATGGGAATGTGTTGCGATAAACTTTCCCGCCTTGAAGGTACTGGACCCTCCCCCACCAATGGCAACGCTCTCTTACCGGCTTCAGCCGTCTTCCCAGCCGTGTCCGTTGTCTTCGCTCGACCGTCAGCCATGACCCCCATCACCACCTGCGGGGGAATAGAAGGTACATTCGCCGTCCCGGCATCCTTTGACTGCCGCAACTGCTCAACAATTAATCTGGCTTCTTCAGCCTGGTCTCCCACAGCCACTGATCCCCCTGCTCCCTTCTCTAGCCATGGTAATACTGCCGCTAAATGAAGTGCTAGTTCAGGGGGCATTTGGTCATCCCCAATTGGCGTGATCACCAGGGGATTTGGCAAACCCCCATCCGGTCCTGGTACCGGGCTATCTACCGGCGCGACGGGAATGTCCGCGCCTGGGCTCGATGGAGTTACCCCTGGGACTGGAACCTCACCGGGACCTGCCCTCCCCCTCTTCTTCTTACTCTTATCCCCCGGGGCGACGTTCGGCAAGGCCGGTCCTATGACTCTTTTAGGCCGCCCTGAGGGGGCATTCTGGGCCGCCACCTGTTTCCTGATGGCCGCTAAGCCACGACCGAGCTGATCCACTTTACCCAACTTTCGGTCCATCACCGCCACTTGGTTCACCAAGGTGCGTAGCATCCTCTCCATCTCGGAGCTTTTTCCCGCTTTCTTGCCAGGCATGACTTTGATCACTCCGTCCGACTTGACCCGCAAGGGTTACTCGATCTTCCACACGCCTGATACTGAAAGAGAAAAACAAAGATTACAAGTTCTCAAAATTGCAGCTTGTTCCCTAGAGGGCTCACGAGCGACAAGTGGTGCAGCCTTCAGAACACTGGAACAAGAGGAAGCTTCGTAGAATTCCCGCGGGAGGGGCGTGCTCCGGCTACGCCGCTTCGGGCATACCAGCCGGGACATGCCCCCTGCCCACAATAGTTTCCCGGGGGATCGGGGCACCCATCCATACGTTCAGGGGGACCAAGTGGTCTTCCCTTTCCATACTTCCAAAAAAGACGAAAAGCCAAAACTGCTCAGTTGGCAGTGTTAAAAGCACTAATATTGGCACCTGTAAATACGGATCACAAACTCCCTACACTAATTTTGTGTGATTTCTTTTACTGTGTGCAGTCATATAATAAATACCTACATCATTGGGAACAGAACGGGTTCAAAGACGCAAAAGGTGGCACAATTAAGCATAAAATGATATAGGAACGTGTAGTTGATAGGAAAAACGACTACCAAGGGCTCACGTGGTTCATACGCCGAGTCATCAAAGTGATGGTGTTCACGTTGAAGGGAATTCATTGGCTGACGTAGCCGTGAAGGGGGCTGTACGCAAAGCTTCCGTAGCTACAATCACTTGTTCAAAAACTAGGAAATGCGGTGAGATTATATTTGCTGTAACAGCTCAGCAGCACCAAAGAAATTTTCACTCAAGTACTCCTACAAGTTAGATGCAAACAACATTCCATATGCTCAGATTCCTGGAGTGGGGGATAGAGTAATACCAAATGTGGATCGTAGACAAGGTTTGATTGTTGTGGCACACAAGGGTTTGGGCTCTGCGAACACAGGCGTTACAGCAACTATTTCACTATTGAAACAACGCTATTGGTGGCCAGGACTAACAAAGCAGACTAAAGACTATGTCTTGAAATGTGACATCTGCTAGCAGATGAAAGGCTCCACCATAACACGCCTGGCACAGACACCATTATTAAAATATTGTTGGACCTGTCGCCAGCATTCAACACGGTCTCTCATGACAGTCTGATGGAAATTCTCTATGAAAAAGGAATTTATTCCAATGCATTGAGCTGGTTACGTTCATTTTTAAGTAACTGGACAAAATCAGTACATCTCGGTCAATTTCAATCCAAACTTAGCCCCATCAGCTGTGGTGTCCCGCAAGGAGCCTCACTAAGCCCGACCCTATTTAATATCTATATTTCATCACTGGCTAAAATTAGTAGGAAGTGGGGCATTGGTATTTGCTCCTATGCGGATGACACACAACTGATGGTGGCCTTGGATGAAAAACCAGAGATTACAAAATCAAAGCTGCATAATTGTCTTACAGAAATGGCCCAATGGATGCATATGCACTGCTTAAAGCTGAATGCAGGAAAATCCGGAATCTTATTGTTTGGTGGTGCCAAACTAGTGTGGGATGCTACCTGGGGGTCACACACTCTTGGTAATGCGCCAATTCCAAAACAACATGCTAAAAATCTGGGCATCATTATTGACGCCCTGACTATGAAGGAACATGTGCGGTCACTTTGTGGCAAAGGTCTTGCTATCCTGAAACTTCTGACCAGACTTTTCTCGTGGATACTATTGGACTGCAGATGATCTGTCATGCAAGCCCTGCTGATTAGTCTGTTGGACTATGGGAATGCACTATTTGTAGGCATGAATGAGCACCTACTTACACGATTACAGGTGCTTCAGAACGCTGCTGCTAAACTTGTCTGTAATAAGGGTAAGCCGAATCTGCCTCAATGTGCTTGAAGAAACTGCATTGGTTGCCTGTGCGCCAAAGAGCTGCATTTAAACTAGTTAGTTACACTCATAAGGCTTTACACAGAACAGGCCCTAGAATACTTCAGGAGAAAATTGAGTTCTATATTCCCACAAGGAGTTTGCAATCACTTCAATAAGCCTTAGCCAGAACAAGGTGCATTAAGAAAGTGAGGACAGGAGGACGATCATTCTCCTATTTAGCACCTAAGAAGTGAAATGAGCTACCCCAGGACCTACGCCTTACCTCTAATTACATTCTGTTCCGGAAAAAATTTAAAACACATCTATTCCCTAAATATTAAGATATAGTCTTGCAGACTTACCATGACATTTGCTTTAGCGACTTGATATCCCTCGGGATGAGTGTAGCGCTCTATAAATAAACAAAATAAAATAAATAATAAAAAAATCAGACAAACCTCTTGCTTGTGTGTATCTGGACCGCTGTGGCCCCTTACAATCTGATGGGGCTGACAAGTATATCTTGGTGGCAGTGGATTCATGCTCAAGATTCCCTTGTGTTTGGCCTCAGCGCTCGGCTGATGCTCGAACTGTTACCAAAGATTTGCAAGTCTTTATAGGAACATACGCAGTTGGCACGTTACATTCCGACCGTGGCCCGGCGTTCAGCTCTCAGGCTTACAAAGAGGCCATGGAAAGTATGGGCGTAGCATTGAGTTACTCCTCTCCATACCATCCTGAGGGAAATTCGGTTGTGGAGAGGAAAAACCGGGACTTAAAGCAATCTTTAACAGCTAGGGTAATAGGCAAGGGCGGTAGTTGGTTCAATCACTTATATGGGGTAAAGAGAGCCCTCAACAACCAGCCAAGAAGTTCTCTAGGAGGTGCCACTCCTTACGAAATTCTATTTGGGATGAGACTGTGGGTACCTGATCTTGATTGCGAAGGCGCATTAGCAGATGAGAAACCATTTGATATCTATGATCTTTTGCTGTTTTACAGGTAACGTCCACAAAAAACAGACGGCCACTGGAGAAGTCAAGGCAGTCATGGCAAGACCTGTCTGGATCCCAAAAGTTGGGGATCTGGTCAGAGAGAAAATAGCAGGCAAAAAAGAATTCGGACCATCCTACAGGAAGCCTGGACCTCTTGCTGGAAAAAAAAGAAAAGATTTGTCTCAATCGACTTAATCAAGCCGCACTGTGTGTCCAATACTAATCAGTAGGCCTCGTGGACTCCACAGCAGCAGACACCCTCCTCTAGCTACAATACAAGAAGTTCAAACAGAAAAGCTCATCACATTTGAAGAGCCTCCTGTACGGAATGAAGGACCATGCAACAATGCTATGGAACTCGTTCCTCTTGAACCCGAAGTTCAACTTCAAAATCAAAGTCAAAATAATAACCAGGTTGCAATTAGACAGACGTCTACGTCAACATGCCTCGACGAGAGCAAAATGCGAT
>NW_028248599.1:0-150559 GCF_964263255.1 Lissotriton vulgaris
TTAGCATGAGCTAAAAGCCATTTTTTAATTTGGCAGCCATTTCAGGTAGCCATGTGCTCGCCATGCACTGTTTCCCTCTTCAAAGCCTTGCACATGCTCAGAAGAGCCTGGCTAGTAGAATGTTCCTGCTTCTGTTGTATAAGTGTCAGGCTATTTTTGCTGCTGTATGGCGAAGTAGCGCTCCTCCCACTTTGTTGAACAAGCACATCTTGCATGCCCATATTAGGCATTTTATACGCTTACATGAGCCAGGACTGCCCCTTAGTCTTAGGCTGACTATGTAACCCTAAGCATATATAAGGGCCCAGTTTTCCGTTCTCCTTAGACGCCTCATTGAGTTGCTAAGGCTTCTGTGTGAATAGTCTCCCTCATCTGAGGTGAATAAATGCATTCTTTTTATATTTCAGCTTCTGTGCCAATTTCTTCTTTGTTGGTTTAAAAGGACCAAGTATCAGTGAGACTCCTGAGAACGTTTCCATGTTCTTCAAACCCATGCAGCCATTTATACACAAAGTGAGACACTAATACAGATATTTAAATATTTAAACATTACTCGCTAATACATGTATTCAGTAAGATTCACTTAATAAGTCAGTTATACAATTAATTTTACAAAAAGAAAATACATTGAGACACTTATTTAACCGTTTATTCTTCCATCGACGTCTCGGTATACATATATAAAAAATATTCATTTTTCAGAAAGACACACATTTACTGGATGATGTCATCAGTGGTGTCATTTGAGATGTCATCAGTGATGTCATGAGTGATATCACTGACCATGTCCTGAGTGATGTAATTTAGGAGTGAAATGTCCAGCTAACACTAACATGTATGAAACCTATGGTTTTTTTCAATGAATTTCCAAGTTTTTTTTTAAATGCTAATTCCTAACTATAACATGTGTGAAACCAATGGTTTTTTCAGTGAATTTCTAAAGGTTTTTTAAATGCTAATTTCTAACTATAACGTGGCTGAAACCTATGTTTTTTTTTGCAAATGATAATTTTAAATGTATGAATTGTTATATTTTTTTGATACTGATTTACTCAATTGTTTTAAACTATTTATTTCTAGATGTATTTTTAATTACATTACATATTTTTAATATATATTGAAAAAAATGTGTTTAGAAATATTACAATTGTAATATTTTTTGTTTTTATTTTATATATTTTTTAATTTATATGTATTTTATATAGCAGGCAATAATGTTCTATGGAAGGAAATTCAAGTTACTGGTAAGTAAGATTAAAATCACTTTTCAGGATCAGTAATGGGCTGAAAAATGCAGCACTGAGGTCCCTCCTGATAACAGGTGAGTAAATCGGAATTTGCATTTCGACTGATTTTAAAGGAATTTTTTGAAGTTCCAAAACTCCGCACTTCGAAGAATTTCCAAGTTAAACCAGCCAATGTTAGCCTATAGAAGGAATTTAAAGTTACTGTAAGTACGGTTAGAATTACTTTTCAGGATCAGTAGTGGGCTGAAAGATGCAGCACTGAGGTCTCTTCTGATAACAGGTGAGTAAATTGGAAATCGTAGTTCGCCTGATTTTAGAAGAATATTTTGCTCAATAGTGAAAAAAGGGGGCAAGGCCTGAGGTGGCATGTGTGCAAACACGCCCTTTGCCGCGTTTTAAACTACTGGGGAATTCATTCTTCTTCAATCCTGAGATCCCCTGTGGGCCAACTTGCCCACCAGATACCTCCAGTATGTGACAGGGGGCTGCTTCGCAGAGAGTTGTAAAAAGGGGAGTGGCCTCTTTACATGTCTCTGCAAGGCAGCCCCTTTACACATTTGCAGAGGGGGAACTAATTCCCCTTGAATACTGGTGGTCCCTGGGGCCAACTAGCCCACCAGGAACCTCCAGTAAGCGCCAGGGGGCTGCGTTGCAGAGAGGTGTAAAAAGGGGCGTGGACTCTTTACACGTTTTTGCAAGGCAGCCCCCTGGGATGTTTGCAGAGGAGTAACTAATTCCCCTTGAATTCTGGGGGTCCCTGGGGGAAAACTAGCCCACCAGGAACGTCCAGTATGCGCAAGGAGGCTGCATTGCAGAGAGGTTTAAAAAGGGGTATAGACTCTTTACACAGGGGGTCCCAAAATGTTTTTTCCCTCTGCAGTTTTCTTTAGGGACCATAAGACACGGCTAAAGCCCGAACTGCTGAACGGAATTACCCCATATTTGGCAAAAGGTAGAGTTTGGTCCGTATATTGTGCTTTTTGTTAGATGGTGTAAATCTGTTCACTAGGTTCTGAGAAAATCAAAAGTAAAATCATAGATATATATCCTAAAAGGACCCCCAAGTGCCCCAAAAATACTCATTGGGTGCGTGTACTGTGTCAAAAAAAAAGTTGAAGCCTGATTTATTGTTAAATAACGGGGGCAATGTCTTATTTATACTGGGGGCCTAGAGGGGCCCCGGGGACTGCTACCCCCGGAGATTAAACAATATTGATGCAGGGGCTCACGGCCCCTCCGCAGCCCCTCCTTGGGGCTTGTTTTTTTTTTAAACCTGTGGGGGGGGGTCAAGCCCCCCTACATGCCCTGGGGATCACTCCCTTCCCGGGGCTCTAATATTGAAAATAGGGGGGTCCGTGAAGGACTCCCAAACCCCAGGGACCACCAACCCCTTGGCTTTTAAATGTTGGGAGGAGACCCACGCGCCCTCCTTGCTGGAGCCTTGTAGTGGCCCTGGGGACCACCACCCCCGAGGGCCGGCTCCTAAAGTTTCCTGGGGTGCCTTCCCCCGGGACACTGTAGTTTGATATGGTAGGGCGGGAACCTCAAACCGTGACCCCCTAGGCCTGCTCAGGGGGTCCCACAAGGACCCTCAAGTGCCCCCAAACATTGCTGTCCTATTTGGAAGAGAAAGCAGGTTAACCAAATAGTTAAGCAGATTGCTTTTCCTCAGGACGAAAAGCAATTCTGGCTTACTTATAAATATAAATATATAACTGTGTTAATAAATAGATTTTTATGCCAATATATTACCTACTGGCGGTCGCCAGTAGGTAGATATAGTTAGGATTTTTTTCAATGCAAAATCTCAAAATTCTATTGTGAATAACTTTGGCGTCGGTTGACGAATCTGCCTGAAAATTTCCTCAAATTTGCCTCGTTGACCTCCGGTCCTTCCCTGAAAGTTTAGATGGGATTCGTCAAGTGGGGGCCGAGATAAAAGGGGGGTCCCAAAACGTGTTTTCTCCATGTTATTTTCCATAGGGCGGTCGACCTCCCTTTTAGCCCGAACGGCTGGATTTCCACCAAACTTGGCAAAATTGTAGGGACTGGTAGCCCGATGTGCCTTTGCTATGTCTCAAGATATGTGCTCCAGGGGATTTTGAGTAATTTAGGTTAAAAAAAATATATATATCTATGTCAGCGCCCCGGTACGCGCACCGGGGAGCGCACCAGGCGCGCCACGCAACTTGCGCACGGAAAGCTGATTGGCTCTCGGGTGTCTGTAAACATTCAAAACAGGCCGGAGCGGCCACCATCTTGTGTCTCGGTAGGATCGAGACACAAGAGGTGGCCAAAACAAAGGGGGACATGACCATAAGAGGGCAGGGTAGACCCCCCCTGATCCCCTAGGTTTGATGTGGGGGCTATAAAAGGGCCCCGCGTTTTGCGCGGGGAGAGCGCCTGATACGCGCACCGGGGAGCGCACCAGGGAGCGTACCATGGGGAAAAAAGAATGACAGACTTTTCAAAAATTGTATGTTTATTAGTTGTTCTTTTTGTTGTTTTTTTTTTGTATTAAGTACCAACATGTAGGTACCAAGGCAGAGTCTAAAATTTAATATACACCGTCTCCTTTGTAGATATCTTGCATGTTGTTACAGAAGGTATTGTGGTGTATGGAATTCATACCAAAGTCTGTCTGGAAAGCAGAAACAACATGGAGGCAGGAGATGAGAAAGAGATGTTAAATACACATTGGAGATAATATAGTGGGAGAAAGGAAGTACCTATGAGCAAACTTACTATGTAACACAAAAAAGTTGCACAGTATACTATAAGTCTCATTTAATATTATAAACATTTTGGAACTACTTGATGAATTACATATAAAAATGAATAATGTCTCGAACAATTTTTGATTATTAAATATACATTTATTTTTCTTATTCTTTTACAAAATTTAATAAAACTTCTAACAATATATTCTCTGGAATTTCCTCATTTTCATTCTGTGATTCTATTGATTCCACACACTGAACTAATTGAAGGTCCAGAGACTCATCCATAAAATCAAAGTTATCATTCTCAGCAATTTTTTCTTCAGGGTTGTTGTCCAAAACAATTTTGAAAGAAATATTCTGTTCTCCTTTCATTTTGTTGCTGTAAATTGCATAAAAAATAAATATATCAGTAGAGTTAGGGTACTGTTGGGTTCAAGTTCAGACAGGTGAGTTTTTAACAGTGAAGTTATCTTTGGGCAGTGTATGGTTTCAGGCAGGAAGTAGAACTATTACAAAGTGCCTGTGATGAAGCCTAAGTAAATTCATAATTATACCAGAGAAGCCTAACTCAATCCATAATTATAACAGAGCAGCCTATCTCAATCTCTAACTTTTACAGAGGGACAGTATATAACTATCTGAAAACGTTTTCTTAAATTAATTTAAAGTGCATAACATAGTTCTCCTTTCAAATTAACTACTTACCTATTTTAAAGTAGTTGAAGTTTTCTTTCAAAATTCTTTCCAAATGGATTTCCTGTTGCTATTGTAGTTTGGAAAAGTAATGAAGCTAGATGACAGACTATGCTTCTACTAAAGGTATCGGCAGGCTCAGGTTTTGATTTCCAAAATTAACGTAAGGTCGAATTTTCAACCACAGGTCATTATAGCAACAGGAAACCAGCACCTAGCATCCGGGGGCAGAGACAGCACAAGTCCTGGGAACTCCCCATGCGCTGGTAAGAATGGCGGCCGGCTTCGGGTAAGCGTTCTACTTTCCGGGTAAGAGCTCTGCCTGAAGGCCCTTTTACTACTTTTCATTTCAGTCTGGGACCAGAGAGTCCCGTTGCCGCCTGATTGAAGCTGAATTCAGCTAGAAAAATAGGTAAGATTACCGCCGAATGATTGTGTATTTATTTCACGGTCCGTTTAAGACTACTACCCCTCTCGAGTCACGAAAAGTAAATGCTGCACTAGTTACACCGTCCTGCACGT
Organism: Lissotriton vulgaris; assembly: GCF_964263255.1. Lineage (NCBI taxonomy): Eukaryota > Metazoa > Chordata > Amphibia > Caudata > Salamandridae > Lissotriton > Lissotriton vulgaris. The sequence continues at coordinate 5,186 of NW_028248599.1, forward strand.
ACTAATTGACTGACACAGTCCCATACTCCTTATAGAGACTAACACCCACGTCTGTCTATCAATAGACGTCAGACTACTCGCAGCAATAGACAATAACCCTCTGAATGAAGCCATAAGTACCACGTTTTTCCTCAGAGCACTATCCCAGTTCCTCTTTTTTACTTTTACTTACATAGAGCAATCCTCCACAACGCAGAGAGATTACATTAATGCTATACATGCACCCATGAGATTTAATTCCTAACAAAGAATTAATTCCTTTCTTGCCCCTTTTTCAGATAATTTCCGATAAGGCAACTACTGAAAATTCATCAAATATATCATTACTACACGAATGGTGCAAGTAATTTTTTCATTATCTGTTTTTGTGTTACGTATTGTCCTGACGAATGCTCCGTAGACCCGGCTGGGCGACATGGAGCAGAAACATGTTGACGTTGTAGTCGAAAAGGTATAAAGAGATCCATTAACTCAACCTCCAATTATACTGCAATCAATTTTAATAACAATACTTCACCTCTTTATTAAAATCTCCACTGGTGTAGTATATGTTTCTTATCCTTTTTTCCTGGGTGCCCTCCCCTTCCCTTATCTCTGGACACTGCTACTTGCGCCAGAGGTTGCCTCGGGTTGAGGCTTGGCATATAGCACGTTGTTGGAACACTCGATGATAAATGCCATAACGCGTGTGAGGGGCGGAAGAAAGACATACACCGCACTATTAACACCGTGTTTATGAGAGTGTCCCATCTTAACCAATGGTTAAGTAGTATCAAGTGTCCATTCTTCTTCTGATTACAAAACTTCTGCTCGAATCTCCTACGGTACTTTTGGACAGGCTCCAACGAGTCCAGTCGGCCGCAGCCAAACTGGCCCTTGGACGGTCCAGGAGATCCTCGGCCACCGCTGCATTAGCCGAGCTACATTGGCTTCCACTGAAGCAATGAATAGCCTTGTACATAGGTCCTGCGCTGTGTTTCTATAATGTTATTCCAAAAACGATTTTCGGGACAAATCAATGGTATTTACATTTGGGCCTTATTTATGATTGCCTTGTGGCGCCGGTGCATCACTATTAACATGGGAAAGAAGCGACGCACCGGTGGCGCAAGGCCTTCATAAATAAGGCCCTGAGTTTCTTTGCTGTTGGTTTCTGTCTTGCTTTTTGATAATGCTTGTTATGAACATTTGCAAGATAGGGGATTTGTATTTTGTGAAACAGTGAGGTATCAGTAGTGAAATTGAATGGTTGTACATAGGTCCTGCACTGTGTTTCGAAAATGTTATTCAAAAAACGATTTTGGTGGCAAATCAATGGTATTTACATTTGGGCCTTATTTATGATTGCCTTGTGGCGCCGGTGCGTCACTTTCAACATGGGAAAAAAGTGACGCACCGGTGGCGCAAGGCCTTCATAAATAAGGTCCTGATTTTCTTTGCTGTTGGTTTGTGTCTTGCTTTTTGATAATGCTTGCTATGAACAATTGCAAGATCGGGGATTTGTATTTTGTGAAACAGTGAGGTTTCAGTAGTGAAATTGAATGCTTGTACATAGGTCCTGTGCTGTGTTTCTTACATGCTATTCAAAAAACAATTTTGGTGGCAAATCAATGGTATTTACATTTGGACCTTATTTATGATTGCCTTGTGGCGCCGGTGCGTCACTTTTAACATGGGACAAAAGTGACGCACCGGTGGCGCAAGGCCTTCATAAATAAGGCCCTGAGTTTCTTTGCTGTTGGTTTGTGTTACACCTTTTGTCTGTTTTATACCGTCTCTCTTTCTCTTTCTGACTTTTTTTCTCTCTTCCTGTTACACCCTCTGACTGACCTACTTCTTGTAACATCCTGTCTCTGATTTACTTCCTCTTACACCCTCTCTCAAACTTACTGTCTGTCTCTTCCTTTACAGGCTCTCTCTGTTTTAGTCTCTTTTACAACCTTTTCTCTTCTAACACCCTCTTTCTTTGTTAGTTCCTGTTACACCCTTTCTCTGTTTTATACCCTGTTACATCCTTTTTCTGATTTACTCCCTTTTTTTGACTGACTCCCTTTCCCTATTTCATCCTTTTTCTGTCTTTCAACATATTATACACTCTCTTTGTCTTAGTCCTTTTGTATGTTTTACTCCCTCTACCTGTTTCTTTGTCTGAGTCTCTCTGTGTTTTTGTGTTACTCCCTCTAGCTGTTTTTCTTTGTCTTACTCCTAGTTATATAGTTGCTGTGGTATAAACTTAGATATGTTGCAAATTAGTGTTTATATTGTTTGCTTATTGTGATTGCTTTGTTGTTTGCTAATAGTGGTCTATAATGTGTTATTTTTTTCTTTACCACAGATTGAAATCAACATTTAAAAAGTAAGCAAAAATGCCGTCAAGGCAAAGGAGAAGAAAAAATACCATACGGAAAAAAACAAAATTAGCAACGGAAGTAAAGGAATCCTCTACAACAAGTACTTCTAAAAACACCCAAAAAGGTCCTGGTAAGACAACTAAGTCTTTTTTTCGCAACATATGTAAAACAAAAACAAATGTTAACGGGAATGTGAAGATTCAGAAGGAGACAGCAAATTTGAAAAGGAAGGAGAGGCCCTCAAAAAATGTCTCTATTGGAGCTGGAGAGTAGAATATAGATAGCAATAGAAAGTTAAATCAATTTAGGGACATTCGTAGACAAATGTTTTGCAATAGGGTAGTATTTAAATTTGCTAAAAAATGAAAAGAAAGGTAAACAGAGAGCTGCTTTTTACAAGAAAAAGAAAAGTGTAGAGAAGATTGTCGATCAGGCTTTTGAAGTTAAGAAAAAATATTTATTTTAGTAATCAATACCATTAGGATACTCAATAAGGCAATTGATGTTTTCAAATCGAACAGTAGATGGAAAAGAATAATTAATCTGACTAATTTTTGTGAAGTATTTTTTGGAGAATGGATGCATAGTTCAAGTTCTGAGCCATTTTTTAATGAGGAGAATTACTTTGAGGAAAATGATTTGGTGCATGCAGTTGACACCAGTGGTCGAGCATATGAGGTGAAAGATGGTTGTGTGATGGAAAAAGAGAAACTTGTGTCTAGAGATGCAGAAGAGGTGTTATAGACCATATATAGTTAGGAATTAGCATTTACAAAACCTTGAAAATTCACTGAAAAAACCCTAGGTTATAGACCATATATAGTTAGGGATTAGCATTTACAAAACCTTATTTTACTCGCACAAAACCATTGAAATTCGCATATATAGTTAGTTGCACTAACTATATATCGCGCACCCGCAATCCACTGCTGATAATGTCACATATTACATCATTCATGACATGGTCAGTGACATCACTGATGACATCACTGATGACAACATCCAGTGACTGTATGTTTCTGTAGAGTTAAAATATGTCTTACATATTGAAGAATGAGTGGATGTATAAGTGTCTGGATGAAGGATTTAGTAGGTGCATGACTGATTGTATGAGTGAGTGATTAGATGTGTCTCACTGAGTGCATGGGTTAGTGACTAAACTGTCTTAATTTGTACATCATTATGTCTGTTGTTCTGTAAACAGCTGCATGTGTTGATCAGTAGCTATATGAGTAACTATATAGGTTATTGATTGGTTGCCCAAGTATTTGTATGGGAGACTGAGTGTGTGTGTATGGGTGGCTGGGAGGTGTGTGAGTAGAATAGAGTAGAGATTTACTCTGACGAACAGACGAGCAGATCGGGGTGACTGACGACGAGCTGGAACTTTGATTATCTCTATAGAGACGCGGTAGACTCATTGAAGTATGAAGACTCCCTAATCTGCTTACCCGCTGTGCTTGATTGGCGGAGGGAGAGGAGAGCGCCGTGCGATCATTGCACGGAGCTGAGCCAGCGGCCGTGGGAACCTCGAGGCGGTGGCAGCTGCTGCTGCGAGAGAGAGAGAGAGGCGGGGGAAGGCGGAGTGAGCAGAGTGAAGCTGCGGTACAGCTGAGCCTCGGCAGAGCGGCAGAACGGAGCTTCGAGGCGGCGGCGGCTGCAGTTGCGAGAGAGAGGCGGGGGAAGGCGGAGTGAGCAGAGTGAAGCAGAACGGAGCGGAGCGGAGGGGGAAAAAAAAAAGCGCCAGGTAGGAGCAAAAAACCAGCAGTCTCCTAGTTAAGAGATCGGGCAGCAGAGAGGAGTTAAAACAAAAGCCCCGCTGTGGCGAGGACCAGGAGCAAGACGAGGCAGGAGAACGGTGCAGTGATGGCCCCTAAAAACGCACCCAAAAATCCCCCTCGCCTGAATAAATTACAGAAGGAGATTAACGAAAGTAAAAAGACCCTGGCGTCAGAGGCGGTTAAGCATATAACAACAGTGCCAGTGCCAGTAGCAGCAACAGCTACACCATTAACACCAAAAGCTATTACCAAACCTGCCACTACCAAACCTGCCATTACCCTGAACACTCTCTCCCCCAGCATGCAAGGTAAACAAGCTTGCAAACAAGTAGTAATCCGTCCATCAGTATTACTGGCCACAGGGGGCAACGATACTGCATTATCTGTTGGAAAAAATGTAACTGTTACTGCTAGCAATAAGGGACTAGCTAATACTCTGGCTTCTTCTCCTACTTGCCCCATGGTTAACAAACATTTGGACACTGGAACTACTACCATTAATGACGCGCCTATAGTGCTAGATGACATTAATACAGCTCCTGTTAATGCTCCTGTTAATGCATGCCAGTTTGAGGCAGATACGGTGCAGCGCCCTGTTGAAAACTATCAAGGTCTTGAGGGAGCAAATAAGGGGGCACAGACCTCAGGATCTGATACGGGGGGCGCAAGGCTGATCATCAATGAAGTATCTAATGAGGTACCTAATCAACCTGACTCACCGGCCAACTCAGTTAGTGATACTGAGATTACCAATCACATAAATACAAACATAGTAAGTGCCTCTAATGAAACTACAACCGACTTCTCAGCAGCAGAATCCAACGAGGATGAGTATGAGGACTTAGGGGCTGGAGAGGGTCCCGAGGGTGAAGAGACTAAAGAGACTGAAGTGACCGAAGATGACGCCGTGATAATGTTCAACGGTAAAAATACTGGTCTGCTAAAAAGGAAAGGGAAAGCTAAGACTAAGGTTAAGAAGGGCAGAGGCTTGAACCCTAACATTTTGCCATCGACATTGACATCTGCCATCGCCCGAGAAAAACTTTTGAAAGATCAGAGCCCACTGCGTAAGTGGATACAGGCAAAAGGAGGAGTAAAAACTATAGCCAAGCGCCTCTCTGGCAATAATAGCATAAATAACTTCAAGACTACAACCGCCAGTAAAAATATATCTCCAAACCCTCTGCAAGTAACCTATCAGAAAGTAGTAGGTAATGGCTCCAGTTCCACTTCCACTACTATATTGAGTGAAAATGCCGACTCCTCGTCTTCTCTACACGCTTGCAGTGAGCCTATTCAGGTTCCTATTACTGCATTAGATCCAGCACCGATTTCAACTTCTCCCCAACAACAACCACCTCAAGCTCCTATGGTCTCCCCCATGGGAACTTCATTGGAATTAATTTTGAAAACATTATTAGAACATCGCCAAGAAGTTCAGCATAGCTTTTCCCAATTAAGAGAAGATAACTGTAAAATGCAGAGTTGTTTGCAGGAGGTTAGAGGTAAACTACACAACGTTACTGAGGAGATTGTTGAAATCCAGCAGAGGGTTGTTACTGTTGAAGAAACTCTTGCTACTACTGTTATATCATCAGATTGCCAGGAAAGAGATATTTTGACACTTAAGAATAAGGTCGAGAATTTGGAAAATCGCCAAAGACGCCAGAATGTATGCTTTTTTAGAATACCCGAGGGGTCTGAAGGGGCGGACGCCCGAGCATATATGGTTAAATTTCTGCATAAAGCCTTCCCAGATCTTTCCGATTGGGACTGGGACTCCCAAATACAAAGAGCTCACAGACTTCCTATTTTTACGAAGAAAAAAGATGGCCGATTTCCTAGACCCATATTGATTTATCTGGGAAACTTTTTATTAAGACAGGCAATATCCATCAAAGCCAGGCCCAATACACCGGTGACGGTGGATGATATCACATTTTTCACAAAGTCTAATCTTAGCAAAACTACAATGGATAAACGATGGGAGCTACGAAAGTTGATAGACCCTTTTAAATCTAAGGGGGCAGTGGTCTATCTCCAGGAGCCCGCCAGGCTTAAAGTTATAAAAGCAGGCTACACCCACATATTTGATGACTTTAAAGAAGCTGAGCAATTTCTTGCTTCCTTGGTTCAATGATCATTAGCCTCCAAAAAGGGGAAAAAAACACTGATATCAGACAGATTATAGAGGGTTGGCTCTCCTTTTCCCTTTTCCCTTTTTTTTTTTTTTCAGGGGGCTTCTTCATACTCTACTATTTTTCTCTACTCTACTCTTTTTCTACTCTTTGAATAGGGTAATAAGATACTCACGTATGATTTAATACGAAGGGAGGGGGGTTCTTGTGGAGCTCCCACTGTCTGGCTGCCCATTCAACGGCAGCAGAAGATAGGGGTAGGCTTCCGGGTAGGTACAGGGGGGGGCGCAGGCTGAGGCTAGGGGGAGTTTGGGGGAGGGGTGGGGGGGACTTAGGGGAAACTGAAAAAGGTGACACAAGCAGACATAATATGATGTACAAATTTATAACTTCACAAGGGTTTTTCTTCCTTGAAGCAGTTGTTCAAGATATATCTGAATTAAGATATGTGACAAGTTAGCTGCCTTGCTTGGAACGTTTCAGTGCTTAATAATAAAATTAAAAGACAACTTGTCTTTGAAGAACTAAAAATGTACAACCCTCACTTTGCACTATTAAATGAAACACATATTCGATATCAGGATAGGAAAATGCTGGAGCAGGGGGGGTATGAGCTCATAATTTGTACATCATTGAATGCCTCCATTCGAGGGGTGGCTATACTCAAGAGAAAGCTATTTAAGGTTGAAGTTAATAGGGTTGCATCGGACAAAGCAGGAAGATGGGTAATTGCTCAAGTTACGATTTCTAATCTAAAATATACCCTCTGTGCAGTGTATGGGTCTAATCATGATGATGCAGCAATTTTTGACCAATTAAATATTGAGTTACTAGGTTAGGAAGGGGAGTTATTACTTATGGGGGATTTTAATTGTGTTATTAATTACGCAAAAGACACGACCAAGGGCATTTCTTCACAAAGAATGCGTAAGACTAGGGCATCTATTTTAGAACTAGCCCGCATACATAAAATGAAAGATGTTTGGAGGCAGCTACATCCTATGCTTGCAGGATACACTTACCACTCAATACCACATAAAATGCACTCGCGCATAGATATGGCTTGGGCAACGACTCATATTTTGGAGGGCTGTAAGATGGAGATCTGCCCAAAGGTAACATCTGATCACAACCCTATAGTGGTAATTTTCAAGATTGTACCTAAAAAGACAGAACCTAGGTTGTTCTCCTTTCCCAGACATCTGATATCTAATGCTATGTTTATTTCTCTTTTGAAAGAACACATAAAAGAATTTTTAGAGTACAATATTGATACGGCTAAAGTTACCTCATTTTGGGACTGTTGTAAAGCTAGCATCAGGGGTTTCGCCCAACAGTTTATTTTCCAGCAGAATGCCAATCGTAAGGAAGAGATCAGATGTCTTACATTAAGGATAAGAGGGCTAGAAGAACATTTGGCTGAAATTACCAGAAAAGAAAGTGCGGGGGCTTCTCTTAACCTAAATAAAGCTAAATTAGAGCTTAAGCTGATAACGTTACGCTGCAACACCAAGAAATATTTAAGAGATAAAGTTACGACCAAACTACATAAATATAAACTCTCGCAATACGAGAGCGGCGATAGAATAGGTAAAATTCTCGCATATAAAATTGCTGACGATAGATCTACTTCTTTAATTAAAAGCATAGAAGGCGCAAATGGTATTAATCATACTAGCCCAGAGCAGATATTGCAACAATTTGTAGAATATTATACTAAATTATATACCCCAGAGGTCGTCCCCCCTATGTCGATGGTGGAAAATTACATTAGAAACAATTGGCGGCTAGAGAAGGATATAGTAGATATGGAAGAACTGGAAGAAGATTTTACTAAGGAAGAACTAAAATCCGCTATCTTCACTCCTCCCTCTAGGAAGGCTGCGAGGGATGACACATTCCCATTTGAAATTTATAAAATATGTTGCGAGGAATTACTTCCAATATTCTGCTCAGTTATTAATCATATAAGTACAACTGATAGGGCCCCAACCTCTTGGAATACTGTTAAAATTATTTTTTTCTAAAAAAAAAAAAACACCTACGGAATGCAGGTCTTACCGCCCAATTTCTTTGATTAATGCTGATGCCAAAATATTCGCTAAATTAATCACCACAAGACTTTCCCCCCTTATGCCTAAGTTGGTCAGCGAACATCAGCATGGCTTTGTAGTAGGCAGAGATACTACTCAACACCTAAACACTGCTATTACTCTGTTTGACATAGCAGCCACTAATCCCTCCCCACTCGGAATGATACTACTCGACGCTGAAAAAGCTTTTGACCGAGTGTGGTGGGATTATCTCTGGGTAATTCTTAAGGAAATTGGGTTCAAAACTAAATTTTTAACGAAAATCCAAGCACTTTATGACTGCCCTAATGCTGTAATTGGGTATGATTGTTTAATTGTTTACTTTCTTCTAAATTTTCAATTTTGAGAGGGACCAGGCAGGGATGCCCGCTCTCTCCCTTATTATTTGCTCTTGCCATGGAACCTTTTATTAATGCTATACAAGAGCAGGTATTGATAAAACCATTCACATCTCGGATAAGATCGCTTAAAATTACTGCTTATGCGGATGATTTGGCAGTTTATACATCTGACGTGATGGAAGCTATGGCAGGAATCATCAAAGAAGCAGACACATTTGGTGAAGTATCAGGATATAAATTAAATCTAGGCAAGACTCAAATTATAGCCAATTATAAACCTCAGATACCAGTAACGGGAATATGCCACGCTGCCACCTATCTAGGTATCAAGATAACATCTAACATCAAGGATATAATGGCATTGAACTATGATGTGTTACTTAAAGACACTCAGGCTCTTCTAAAAAAATGGCATAAGGTGCCTTTAAACCTCATAGGGCGAATTAACCTTATCAAAATGAATATTTTTGCCAAAATTTTTATACTTATTCAGATGCATTCCTTTGAAGATAAATAAAATATTTTTTAGGAAACTCGACGGCATATTGGGCAGTTTTATATGGGGCTTTAAAAAGAATCGCAGAGCACTTTCCTCCCTGAAATTACCTTTTATTAAAGGAGGGCTTGACTTTCCGGATTTCAGAATGTACTACTTTGCATCATTTTTGGGACGGTTACAGAGCTTGTTTAATTCTAATAATCCATATTTTTTCCACCAATTTATGTTAGGATCAGATTCCTTACAATTTTTGGCCAGAAATAATGACCCGAATTATTTTAAAAGAGTTAAGTTCAAGACTGCAAAAGATATAATCAGCATATGGAAGATGGTATTGACTCAGAATGAAGCAACATTCTATCATTCTCTTTTAACTCTTTGGAATAATCGGGGATTACCAAGTATTTTTAGTGATTCAGGATGTAGAATATGGGCAAAGCGAGGTATAGTAAGATTGGGGGACCTATATGGGTCAGCAGGTTTCTTGGACTTTGACACACTTATGCTATTATATAAATTACCTGCAAATGCTTACTTTAAATATATACAAATACGCGACTTCCTTATAGGGAAATTAAACCTTAAAGAGATTGTTGACTCAGACTTATTGTTGTGCATGTATAAAGGAGTAGGGAACAATAAAAACATCATTAGTCAAGGATACAAATGCTTTATCGAAGGCAAGATAGATGATTGCCCCAAATTATCACAGAAATGGACTCTAAGGTTTACGACCGGTATCTGTTCAAATGATATTTCTTCTTTTTTAAACAAAATCGATATATTAGTCCACTCTTCAAGCTTAAAACTCCAAGCATATAAAACGATATGTCAACTTTACTATAGCCCTTTACAAATAAGCTAATGGGTCCCCAACAACGACTTTAACGATCGTACCAAATGCCCAAAGTGTCATACTCAGGCTACTGATTTAGAACATATGTTGGTTCTCTGCCCTGTTCTTACTCCATTCTGGGACGGCATAGAAAATATTCTGAGATCAAAACAACTAATTGAGGTACCATTATCATCAGACATGATCCTTATAGGCTTACAACTCAACTCTTTTTCATTTCAAGACTTAATTTTTATTTTATTAGCATGTGCAAGGCTGGTCATTGCTCGAGCATGGATAGAGGAACAATCACCTCATGTAAACGAATGGTGGTGCTTGGTGACAGAGATATATCATATGGAACTACTGTTAGTTAGGAAAAGAGGTGCTAAAGCACTGGCTAAAATAGATAGAATTTTGAGTTGTTTGTTTCCTACTTGTGAATTGAACTAATGTGAAATTGAGTCCCGTTTTTTTCTTTTTTACTATTCTGCAAACTCATTTACCTCTTTTATTTCCCTTTTTGCTTTCTTCTTTTACTGTTTCTTGTGATATTTACGCAGATTTTGGAATTTATGTTAAAAGAAATAGTTTGTATGTGCTTAAAATGCTTGTGTCACCTTTAAATAAAAATGTTTAAAAAAAAAAAAAAAAAAAAATAAGAAAAAACAAAAAAAAAAAATAAAAAATAAAAAAATAGATGTGTGAACAGAGACTAAAAAGCAGCATATTCAGGGCCTCAAGGGTTTCTATCCCTGTGGACATTGTCGAGCATGCACAGCCAGCTTCATGGTTAAAGACTTTGAAATCCTAGGCACCCAGGAACATAAAAAAATCAAACAATTCCTTACATGGAACACGAATTACGTGGTGTACGTTTTAGAATGCCCGTGTAAAATCAAATATGTAGGGAGCACTACCTGCATGGCTAAAAACGTGTATAAGAACACCTTAGAGCCATAACTAATGTGGATACTAAATATCCTATTGCCAGGCATTTCCAGGAGTTCCACCAATCAAATTATTCCTTATTGAGGTATTATGCAGTGAAACAGGTTAACCTAGGTAAAAGGGGAGGCAATAGGGAACTGGCTCTTAGAAAGAGGGAATCTAGATGGATCATGATCTTAGAGACCATATTCCCGGGCGGCCACAATATGGATGAAGAGCTGGCAACTCATCTCTATACTGAATAGTGTTGTATCATGCATACTAAGGTTTCAATGCATACAAGAAAAGGATGAATCAAGGTTTTCCACTAGATATTCTAACGTGTTGACAATCCTGTATACTGTGTACATGTGTGTAGTATACTTTTAGTGTACTTTTTAACCCTGTTTTAATTATTGTTTTTGTTATATATTTCTTTTAGGAGATAAGGAAGGGGGAAGACAATATAGAAAAAAGTATTTTGGAAATTCCTGTTTGGCCCCACCTTTCTCCAATGGGACGGAGGAATTCACTTAATTCACATTAAGATAAGACTCTCATCTCATTAGGCATATGTCACTTTAAATATGGGACACACATTGTGAAGAATATGTTTGTTATGAACAGATGAACCATATCATTATAGTTAGATCTGGCACTAGACGTATATTAGTTTCACCAAATTTGGGAGACATATTAGAACCTGTGGAGTACAAGGAAGGCACTAGTCCATTTCTTTGTTTCTCCCTTTTCTATATAGATAATTTTTGTTTGGAAAGAATTACAATAATTATGAAAATTGATTTTAATAATTGTGATTAACAGATCAGTTAATACAATGTATTTGGGTTTGCAGTATGTATTTGCTTTGGGTTTGCAGATTTGCCACGCCACCTGACATTGGGAGGAGGTACCCGGAAGGACCCTGTTTGTTGTATATATATATATATATATATATATATATATATATATATATATATATATATATATATATATATATATATATATATATATATATATATATATATATATATATATATATATATATATATATATATATATATATATATATATATATTACCTACTGGCAGTCACCAGTAGGTAGTTATAGTTAGGATTGTTTTCCATAGGAAATCCTCAACATTCTATTTGGAATAACTTTGGCCCTGGTGGATGAATCTTTGTGAATTTCTCAAAGAAGATGGCTCGGTCCGCTGCGCTCCTTTCCTGAAAGTTTGGGGGGGATTGGTGAAGTAGGGGCTGAGATATAAGGGGGGTCCCAAAACGTGTTTTCTCCATGTTATTTTCCATAGGACCTTTAGACTCGGCTACAGGTTGAACGGCTGAATGGATTTATAAGAAATTTGGCAAAACTGTAGAGTCCGGTTCGCAGATTACGCTTTTTTTGGAATGGTGTAAATCCGTTCAGTAGTTGTTGAGAAAATTAAAGTTAAAGTCAATTATATATCTATAGGCGCGCACGCGTGCGCGCACTGAAGCGGCTGCGCGTGAGCGGAATTTTTTTTTGCTGCGTGACGTCTGTTAACGTTCGATTCGAAGGAAATCAGGAAGTTTTGTCCGCCATTTTGTTACTGCGAGTAAATATATTGTTCATTTCAAAGCGTTGAAACATGGAAAGGGGAGAAGGTAGAGATTGTTTTGCTGCGTAGCTTTTCTCGGGGTGTGTAGTAAGGCCCTTAAACGCAAAAAGATATAATTTTTTCCTGAAAAAAATACGGGGTGCGCGCACCCGGTCGCGCACACCTATTTACAAGAGTGTGAAAATGGAGATAAATCAGAAGGTTGAGTGCTTAGATATAAGGTGGCTCTGAAAAGAGCCATTGTGTTAATTGAGTATTTTCTGCAGTTATAAGTAAGTACCGATGCAGAGCCTGATGTTGCAGAGGAAGATTCTGTTTCCCTCATTCGTGAAATGAACACCGTCTCTCCTATAGACGTCTTGCATGTGGTATCGCAAGTTGTTGTGGTAAATAGAACCCATGCTATAATCTCTGAGGAAAGCAGAAACAGATTTATTTACATGTCTTCTTGCTTTCTCAAATTGTGCACAATGTTGATTGGACCAATTCCATTTCTGTCTTTGGCATATATTGGAATATACCGAGGCAGATCGAGGAAAAAGTGTCATCAATTGTCGAAAGGTGTCTTTTAGAAGCATTTCCAGACCTACCCCAGTGATTGTGCCTAGATCGTTCCCACCACAGTGCACAATTATAAGGTCTGGTTCTGGGAGATGCATAAAAGTTTTCACCAATGGAATCAATTGGTGACATTTCAATCCTCTTTTGGCAATCCATGTTATGTGTACATTTGGTAAGCCGAGGTTGCAAACTCGTCTGCTTACTGCATATTTTTCACTCCAGTGAATATAACTGTGTCCTATAAGCCAGACCTTCATTTTCAAGGGATTTGTAGTCGTCCTCCAATCGGTTCTGGAAGTGGAATGGTAGTTAGAAGTTGAAATTCTAAATAAAGAAAAAGGAAGAGGCTGGGTGTGGTTAAAAAAATAAAAATGATTGGTTAATTGTAATAAGTGGAGATTGAAGAGTACGTTGCATGTTAATGTTTATGTTAAACGAGAAGTACTATTGGGTGTGAAAAAACAAGACATGTAACAGAGCTGTGGATTGGCAGGTGTTTCTGGAGGGAAAATAGTCTTCTTGATTTGTTGTAGAACGTTGAGACATGAACTTTTGACCTGTGCCTTCAGCAAGGTGCAGAATGAGGTGTAACCATGGAAACAGCCGGAGATGGCAGTTGGTGATGGGTTCACTCTTTGGTGCCTCTATGTCTGACTCTGTTCTGTGGTGGCAGGCGGACAACTGTTTGTTATTGTAGAGATGAAAGGGTGATAAGGAGAGAAATACGACATAGCGTTTGGTCTGTAGAAGCGTGGAAGCAGTGATTAACTCTGAGTGAAGCGGAACTGTGGCGGTGCTTGGTAACAATAAAAAAAATTTTTTAACAGTGGTATAACTGTCTGTACGGTGCGCGACCTACTAGGAAAAAGTTCACGGGCCGTAATTGGCTTGCAGGTTCTAGTATCAGTAAGTGAGGTTGAGAAAAGAAAACATTCAGGACTTTATTTATGAAGGCCTTGCGCCACCGGTGCGTCACTGTTTCCCATTTTAAAAAATGACGCACCGGCGGCGCAAGGTCTTCATAAATAAGGTCCTCAGTGACTACAGTTAAGGTTATGTGGAACCCATGAATAGTTTTTTAAATATGAAATCATTTCAGTTGAGATTATGGATTAAAAGAGAAACCGTGAATATTTGAAATGTTTATTTAGAAATGTACTGTTTTAAAGGTAAATTATTATGTAATATGAGTACAGAAATTGCAAAAAACACAGTAATTGGTATTGTCAGTAGTACATGGAATACATGGAAATAAGCAGTTGAGATGCAAAATGGCGTTTACAGTTATAAAAAACTTGTTTATAATTTACACATTAATTAGGGTACATGTAGCATATATTAGCGAGTTTTGCATCGAGTACGTTTGAAATAACCTTAGATAAGATATGCAATAGAATTGTTGAGATTAGACTGTAAAAAAAAAAAGTTGAAAATCGAGTAGCTGAAGAAACAAATGTAGTCCACATAAAAGACCAAAATTTAAACAACACGAAATCATAATGTCCACTGTTAGTAAAGCCAATAGGTCTGTTCTTCAAAAGAAAATATGGAAAAGAACGTAAAGCATATAGGGAAGCAAAAGGAAATGAGGACGTCAATGGCTTGTATAAGAGTTATTGAAGCATTGTTTAGGCAAAATAGGTAACTTCTGCTTGTAACAGGAAATCACGTTTATGATTTGAAAGTATGTCAGCTATCTAATGGAAAAGTATAAAGCAGTACTCATGATCTGTTAAAATCGGAGCCTCTTTTATTATCAGAGGGCAGCTCGGTGGGTTTTCGATGTAGTTCTCTGTTAGGAAAGAGTTAACCGTCCATTGTGTAGGCAAAGTAGGCGGCAAGTGCTTCTAACAGGAAATCATTGTTATCATCTGAAAACATGTCAGCCATCCAATTGAGAAGATCAAAGGAGCATTCATGATCTGTCATTATTGGAGCGTCTTTTACCATCATTGGGCAGCTCAGTGGGTTTTCGATGTAGCTCTCTGTTAGGAAATCTTGCGCCGCTGCGAATATATTCCAATGACCCAGAACTCCTTGTATCGCTGCAAAGGCCATAAACCCTCCGTTGTAACAAAGCTGTTCATGATCAAGTAACGGATTCATGAAGTGATTGTAATTCGGTTCAGGAGGTACCAAATTGCAGAGACATAAATCCAGGGCCCACGTGAAATCACAGCTCAGGCAATGAAATACAGGCTGCACACAGGTGAAATACGAATATCGAAATGTTAATCGATATGAAGTATTCAAAGTTGAGAGTGGTAAGGTGCCGTAGTACAGAAGCATTCTCTGTCGAAATAGTTCTAAGTAGTCCGGCTCGTTTGCGAAGGCAGGAGGGACATCCATTTTGAATTTCCCAAGATGGTAAAGGAAAGGGCGCAGCACTGCCGCTTGTATAGCAACTCCACAGAATTAGGTCGCCGGCTATGCAGTGTAGAGGAGCAGAATGACTTGATAAATTTTTTAGGAGTCTAGTCACTTATATATTGCTTAGTAGTTATCAAAAAAGTAGCTTTTCTTGAAGTGGAGGATGCGTTAAAAAATAAGGGAGTTATTTGACCAAGTTGTAAAGCAAGGTCAATTTTTTTTTACATCAATGCTGTTTTCTGTGAATGTTAGCTAAGTGAAAGATATGTGTGTGAGCAGATGCAACGTTCAGTTTTAAATGTGACAATGGAGGTCTTGTTCATGTCTTCCGATTCAAGGTCGGTATTTGCTGCCAAATACAAAGATCAAGAAACGCATGCGTGGGGTAGATAGTCTGCATTCTTAAAGGAAAGGAAATGAAGGGTTATTTTTACCGCGTTAGCATTGTCGTTTAAAAAGTTACAGTGATTTTCATTATATGTTAAGAAAGTGTCACTGATGAAGACTGAAAATAAATCCTTATAAATAACATGGACTGGTGTATTTTAGAAAAGGTGTGTAACATTACATGAATTGTAAAAAAAAAAAATAATGTAATTGAAAGTGTATGGTTTGAAAATGAAAAGTAGAGGTTTATAGTTCATGTTTTGAAAGCGGTTCTAGAGGGTTAGATGCATGATAGATTTATAAAAAATAGAACATGTTTTTCAATAGTATTATGGAAAAAATATGTGCCTTTATGTACTATTTAGATTATCTGCCTGTTGCCTATTCTTTGAGTTTTAGTAATCCTGTGTCTTATAAGTTTTGCAGGGGCGTTTTGAGGTTCATGGTGGGTTTGGGCAGGGAGGGTAGGTTGGGGGTTTGTAATAGGGGGTCCGGGTGGGGTGGAGTGTGGAGTTTAGTGAAGAGTGAGGGGGGCGGGGGGTTAGGGTGTTTGGTAATGAAGCAGAGTCAGAGGACGCCAAATTTCTTTTATAGGGTGCCACGGAAATATGTATTTATTCTCAGAGGTTTATTATATTAAGGATATATATTAACATGGTGGCTCTTGTCGTTTTGTGGTTCTGTGCATGTGTATAATGCTGGCCCTGTAGTTTTTGTTTATGGACCTTATTACGACACACAGGGGAGCCACGTTGCACAGTGTGAGATCAGAGACTTAGGAAATAAAATTTTATAATTGTAAGGGCTCTAAGCGATACAAATCGCCCGTTCTCGGTGTAAAAAATATCACCGCTATTGGTGGTATTTTCTACGGTGTTAGTGCTCGAAGGAGAATAGTAACATATATGTGAAATAAAATTCTGTAACAGGCTCAGCATTTCACATTATCGCGTGAAAACAAAAGTTGTTCTCACATAGCAATAAGTCTCTTATATTTAAGGGACGGAGTGTATATAGTGCTATTTACTACTCTGTTATGTGAACGATGTCGAATATTTCATAAGAGGAGGCTTTAAAAGTTTTTCGATAAACTGGTTTTCCAGGGAAGTGGGTGGAGTGTTCCGTGTAAATTGCAGAATAGAAACTAGTAAGAACCAATTGGAAGTGTTGTTTTAAAGTCACATGACTGCACATGCGTGTCTCGACGCCTGCACGCGATAGGTGGGTGCGCGCACCCGGTCGCGCACTAAATGTAAGCGGTGAAAAAACATCCTACAATATGCTCTTGGAGCACGTTTTGGTAGAAAGAGTTAGTTCTGAAAAGAACTTTTTTTTTTTTTTGGAAACAAGTGTTATGATGCTTTTGATTTCTTAAAGTTGCTACGACATTTTTCAGTATGTCATACTATCCAAATAAAGTGAAGAAATATAACTTTTCTTGGAGCACTTATGACTCAATTTTGTGTTTAATTAGAGTAAAGCTTTGCTCTCCGTATACAAGAAGTTTTCCACAGTTCGTGCATTGCATGTGCACGTTCGCCAGATATGGTTTCAAGTCCATTTCAGCACTCGATGGAGATACAGGTCGTCCACTGGAAGATGTGCTGATTACTTCTGATGGTAATAGCGTGGCCTCTGTTTTTCTTGTCAAAGGTGGTCGCTCATTTCCTTCGGATTCGGAAGATGAATGCGGAACGGTAGCCATTGCAGCGAAGTCTTCGGGAAGATGTTCGACGCTGTTCTGTCTTAAGAGTAGAAAAGAAAGTGATGGAAGTGGGTGGAGTGCTGCGTGTAAATTCCAGAATAGAAACTACCAAGCACCAATTAGAAGTGTTGTTTTGAAGTCACATGACTTCACATGCAAGTGTCAGGTCCTGTACGCGATAGGAGGGTGCGCGCACCCGGTCTCGCACTAAAATAAAGCGGCGAAAAAACATCTCATAATATGCTCTTGGAGCACGTTTTGGTAGAAAGAGGTAGTTCTGAAAATAACTGTTTTTTTTTTGTTTTTCTTTTTTTTGGAAACAAGTGTTATGATGCTTTCGATTTTTTAAAGTTGCTACTACATTTTTCAGTATGTAATACAATGAAAATGAAGTAAAGAAATTTATCTTTTCTTGGGACATTTATGACTTTCAATTTTGAGTTGAATAAGAACGAGGCTCTGCTCTCCGTACAAAAGAATTTCTCCACACTCGTTGCATTTCATGTGCACCTTCGCAAGATATGGTCTCAAGTCCATCTCAGCACTCGATGGAGATACAGGTCGTCCACCAGAAGATGTGCTGGCCACCTCTGATGGTAATAGCGTGGCCAGGGCTCTTGTCGATGCTTTTGCATAATGCTCAGGGTGCCTTTGTTTAACATGCCGCTGCATGGTGTGTATAGAAAAGGAATATTTTTTATTTGGATTTCCCCTTGAGAGCTCCGAATTGCATATCGTGCAGGTTACTTCTGGCGCATTCACTTTCTTTTGATCTTTATGATAAGTAAAAAATTGCCAAATGAAAGATTCCTTTTTTCTTCTTAACGGTGGTCGCTCATTTCCTTCAGATTCGGAAGATGAATGCGAAAGGGCAGCCATTTCAGCAAAGTTTTCCGGAAGGTGCTCGATGTTGTTGTCTCTTGAGAGTAGAAAAAATTGTGAGGAAAGTGGGTGGAGTGCTTCGTGTAAATTCCAGAACAGAAACTACTAAGAACCAATTCGAAGTCTTATTTTCAAGTCACATGACTTTACATGCGCTTCTCAGGACGTGTAGGCGGTGACACTATCTAGTTACGAACGTGATTACATACTTAGGAACTAGCATTCAAAAAACCTATGAAATTCACTGAAAAAACCATAGGTTTGACACCAGTTATAGTTAGCTGGAAATTTTACTGACATAAAACCAATGAAATTCCACGTTATAGTTAGTTGGACTCACTATAACTTGCGCGTGTAATGCACTGCTGATGACATCACATATTACATCACTCATGACATCACTGATGACACCATCCTTGTGACACAGTGACTGATCTCCTTTCACTGTAAAGTAACCCTTGAAACACATATTCAAAAATAGAAACTAACATTTTCAAAAAAGTGGATATACCCATACCAGTTACAACAACGAATTCAGTAATTTCACCATCTATGTACACATTCACACATTCACCAACAGTTTTATATAGTCACTCATACATATACTCACTCATCATATGTAGTGATACACCTATTCATCCTGTTACACACCGACAGTCATCAACAAGTTACTCACACATATACTCACATATGCAAATAAACTAATAAACATCCATTTATTTGCATATACAGATATACACACACTACCAGCTTACTTCTAAGGAAACTTATACATATGTACTCTTTTAAACAATCACTTATAGAAACACATACTTATTTAAACAGGAACTCTTACAATCTCTCACTTTCACATATACTGACTTATATACATCAATACTCACATATACTAAATTAAAATGTATCTTGTTACTGATAAACACACTACTGAGATAGGCATTCAATCACTAACACACACATATACACACTCATCTACTCATACAGTCCTGCACATATGCTGTTTTCAAAAAACATACAAACAGTGAGTCAGTCTTTGATGCATCCATGTGCTAAGTAACACCCCCACCAAACCATACAGACACTCATACTGATACTAAAAAAAACATATAATAACCCATATACACATATATGTAGCTACTCACCAACCCATACAGCCACTTATACACAAAGTGAAACACTGATACATATATTTAAATTTTTAAACATTACTCGCTAATATATGTATTCACTAAGATACACTTATTAAGCTAGTTACCAATCAATTTAAAAAAAAAAATCCATTTAGACACTTATTTAAACATTTATTCTTCCATCAACCTTTACATATACATATATAAAACATATTTATTTTTCAGAAAGACACATTCACTGGATGATGTCATCAGTGATGTCATGAGTGATGGTCATGAGTGATGTAATATGTGATGTCATCAGCTGTGCATTACACGTGCAAGTTATAGTGAGTCCAACTAACTATAACGTGGAATTTCATTGGTTTTATGTCAGTAAAATTTCCAGCTAACTATAACTGGTGTCAAACCTATGGTTTTTTCAGTGAATATATATATATATATATAACATTTCTATGGCAAAATGAAACCCCTCATTTTAGAACACTCTGGGAGATTCTGTCATTGGGCTATAGTTGGGCAACATCTGGCTGATATTTGGGCTACATTTGGGCTCTTTTGTCTCTGGTGGCCATCTTGGGAGACTGCATATCAGAATTTTTTTAATGAAATATAGGAGGATTTGAGAAGTCACTCAAAATGTGCCCTAATTTTCCTTTCTTCAGCACTAATCATAATGTCTATGGCAAAATGAACCCCCTCATTTTGTTCTTTTGCAAAATAAATGTTTTAAGTGTTAACACTTTATTCCAATCAAGATGACTTCAGGTGTGCCATACTTTTGTCATAAGTAAGACTGTTAGCGCTCTAGTTGTTCTTTAGAACACTCTGGGACATTCTGTCACTGGGCTATAGTTGGGCTACATCTGGCTGATATTTGGGCTACATTTGTTTTTTTTTGTCTCTGGTGGCCATCTTTGGGCTACATTGGGCTACATTTGGTCTCTAACATATATATAGCCCAATGTAGCCCAATCTATATTTTTCCAAGTTAATTTTCGTAAAAACCACTGAAGCATCTTGAGACATAGCAAAGGCACATCGGGCTACCAGTCCCTACAATTTTGCCAAGTTTTGTGGAAATCCATTCAGCCGTTCGAGCTAAAAGTGAGTTCAACCGCCCTATGGAAAACTCAATGTTAAAAACACGTTTTGGGACCCCCATTATTTCTCGGCCCCTGCTTGACGAAACCCCCCCAAACTTTCAGTGGACGCTCAGGAACAAAATGTGCCATTTCCCTGAAAATTTCAGCCACTTCCGTCCATCAACGCCAAACTTATTCAACATAGAATTTTCAGAAATCCCTTTTTCAAAAAAATCCTAACTATATATACCTACTGGCGACCGCCAGTAGGTAATATATAACATTTCTATGGCAAAATGAAACCCCTCATTTTGTTCCTTTTCAAATTAAATGTATTAAGTGTTACCACTTTATTCCAATCAAGATGGCTTCAGGTGTGCCATACTTTTATCATAAGTAAGACTGTTAGCGTTCTAGTTGTTCTTTAGAACACTCTGGGACATTCTGTCATTGGGCTATAGTTTGGCTATATCTGGCTGATATTTGGGCTACATTTGGACTCTTTTGTCTCTGGTGAGACTGCATATCAGATTTTTTTTAATGAAATATAGGAGGATTTGAGAAGTCACTCAAAATGTGCCCTAATTTTTCTTTCTTCAGCACTAATCATCATTTCCATGGCAAAATGAACCCCCTCATTTTGTTCCTTTGCAAATTAAATGTTTTAAGTGTTAACACTTTATTCCAATCAAGATGACTTCAGGTGTGCCATACTTTTGTCATAAGTAAGACTGTTAGCGCTCTAGTTGTCCTTTAGAACACTCTGGGACATTCTGTCTTCAGGACACATCTATTCTGTCTTCAGGACACATCTATTTTCATGAGACCGTATATCTGATCATACAGCATCATTTGTTCATCTTTTATCCTTTGTATACGTGGGTGTGGAACACAGGCAGTCGCACACAGGCCGCAAATGGCCGGGCCACACTGCAAACAGAGACAACAGCCGAATAACATAAGCAGTATCATTTCTAGGAACAACAACACTTTTCATCCCCATGCCGATATTACACCACAGAGCCAACTGGACCAAGTCCATGTGCCCGGGTCTTGATGTATCTCATGAGCAATCTTGTGGAGCCTTGTGATTGCTGCGTACACAGATGGCGCGTTATCAGGAATGAAAATGCAGCAACTGGAGCCGATCACTCTACAGGCCCGCCCCTATCTGCCAGGATGACGTCAAGAACAAGACGGTTCTGAAGAACAACAAGTCGCATGGCAGACTGCTCCTGGGTCAAGTTAGCCAGGGCAGATGCAGTCTCATTCACTACTGCTTCTAGAGTTCTTGTTAACCTGCGTATGAGTTTACTGTTTTGGACGGGACCTATGAAGAAAAAGAATCCTCTATTGAAATCTGTATATTGCTCCCAGGCTGTCTCAGTCTGATCAATCACTGGGGAATCGGTCTCCCTTCTGTGTCTAACATGCTCTAGTCATGAATCTCGATGATAATGGGATGGGGCTAGAAAGACGGGTGGCAGCAGGAACGCTATATAACACGTCCCACCCCAGGGCAGATGTACATAGGCTGTCTCTGGTTGGGATGATCCGCGATCCTTACCGCCTCGTGTGGATGCCTGGTCGCAGTCCGTCTCCTCCGTGGGCCTGAGGGAGTAAGCAGGAAGTCCCGCTGGCGTGCACTTGGAAGTCCGTCACGGCTGTAGAAGGGGGCAAGGGCTGGACCTACATCTCCGGCGCGTGGGGAAGGGGATTTGTCCCCATTCGGGCGCCAGATTTATGTGGTAAATAAAGTATTACCCTATCATAATTTCTATATAATTAAACAAAAGGTCATTAAATGAGAGGCAGAGTCCGTGGTGTCCGATTCAAAAGGGCTTTATTTCAATAACTCGATTTAAGGGAGAATCGGTTCCATCACCACTAAGGTTCAGGAAGGGTCTTCTGAACTTTATTCACAGAGTACAATATTTATACATTCAATCTCGTACATAGGGAGGAGCGCTCCAGGCAGAGCAAGAGAAAGAGAGATAATAGCATGTGGGCGTGTATGAGGGCGTACATGTGGGCGTTCACTTGAGGAGTCATAGGTGAGTCATAGGTGGGTGGATGCATAGAGGGGAGTTGCATGGCCAGCTTGAACTTCACCCTACTTGTGTGCGCGACTTGGTCATGACGTGTAATTGACGTGTAACTGGGGGGAAGCTGACTTACGGTCTGGTAGGGAGGCCTTCAGTGTCAGGACGACCTGCACGTCTGGTATTATCTGATATCTTAAGTCCGGGGATGTATTATCTGAAGCAAAGGTCGCTCTTCACCAAGAGCCGGTGTGGGCATATATTTCTTTGTTCATTTGCGTGGGGGCTTTGAGCTTTCTATGGAAGTGAGCTCTGCAAATCACTTAAACGGAGACAGAAAGGCTAGGCCCTATCTCTGCAGACGGGTTCTATTTACCTTCTTCACCAGGCAGGAATGTGATTCTGTAGAGCAAGCAGATAACTGTTGTGCAAAATACTGTCTTGGCACCCCGTGCAGTGCAGAATTAACGTTTCTTATATGGAAGACTTGGTAACTGGCATCCTAATGTGGGACGCAAATGCAGAGGCCTCACTATTCAGGCCACAGAGGGAAAATGCATGGGTGACATGCATATATACTAAACGTTGGGGTACAAGCAGGGGACACGTTGGCCATGTAAAATTTCTATTTCCTCCACTGGGCTATAGTTGGGCTACATCTGGCTTATATTTGGGCTACATTTGGTTTTTGTTGTCTCTAGCGGCCATCTTTGGGCTACATTGGGCTACATTGGGCTACATTGGGCTACATTTGGGCTCTAACATATATATAGCCCAATATATATTTTTCAAAGTTAATTTTCGTAAAAACCACTGGAGCATATATCTTGAGACATAGCAAAGGCACATCGGGCTACCAGTCCCTACAATTTTGCCAAGTTTTGTGGAAATCCATTCAGCCGTTCGTGAGTCCAACCGCCCTTTGGAAAACTCAATGTTAAAAACACGTTTTGGGACCCCCTTTTTTCTCGGCCCCCGCTTGACGAAACCCCCCCCAAACTTTCAGGGGATGCTCAGGAACAAAATGTGCCATTTTCCTGAAAATTTCAGCCAATTCCGTCCATCAACGCCAAAGGTATTCAACATAGAATTTTCAGAAATCCCTATTCAAAAAAATCCTAACTATATATACCTACTGGCGACCGCCAGTAGGTAATATATATATATATATATATATATATATATTACCGACTGACGGTCACCAGTAGGTATATATAGTTAGGATTTTTTCACAATGGCATTTTTTAAAATTCTATGTCTAATAACTTTGGCGTTTGTGGACGGAATCGGCTGAAATTTTCAGGAAAATGGCACATTTTGTTTCTGAGCAGCCCCTGAGAATTTGGGGGGGGTTCGTCAAGGGGGGCCGAGAAAAAAGGGGGTCCCAAAACGCGTTTTTAACATTGAGTTTTCCATAGGGCGTTTGGCCTAACTTTTAGCTCGAACGGCTGAATGGATTTGCACGAAACTTGGCAAAATTGTAGGGACTGTTAGCCCGATGTGCCTTTGCTGGGTCTCAATATATGTGCTCCAGTGGATTTTGACAAATTAACGTTTTAAAAAACAGATATATCTGTGACAGCTTCCCGGATAGCGCTCCGGTTCGCGAACTTTTCGCGTAACGGAACTTTGCGTAGCGAAGCTGATTGGCTCTCCGGTGTCTGTCAATATTCTAAACAGTCCGGAGCGGCCGCCATCTTGTCTCTCGGTAGGATCGAGAGACAAGAGGAGGAGAAAAACGAAGGGGGAATTTAATGAAAGGGGGCAAGGTAGACCCTTCTTGACCCCCTAGGAATGATGTTGGGGTTATTAAAGGGTCCCGTGGGGCAAATAAAAAAATATTGATTTTTCACGGTAGAAGCGCTTTCCGGTTCGCGAACCGGGTAGTGAACCGGGACGCGAAACGGGAATTCGCCATTTTGTGTTTCGATTTATTTAAATTACAAGATGGATGAAAAACAATGTGAGAAATGAGTATAAGGGGGTACGGGAGACGTATCCTGACCCCCTATGTTTTCTGAGGGTGGCTGAGGATGCTCATATATGTTGATACTTGTCTTCCAGCGGCTGCGCGTGAGCGTTTTTTTTTTTTTTGCTGCGTGACGTCTGTTAACGTTCGATTCAAAGGAAATCAGGAAGTGTTGACCGCCATTTTGACACTGCGAGTAAATATATTGTTAAAAATAATTGTTATAAATTAATCCGTATTGATAAACATTGTCTGCGCCATCTTGCTTTTTTTCCAATGGCACACTTTTGTCGTGCACGGCAGCCATTTTAGATGCCTTGACCAGACCCACTCTCTGCACGCCGGCGATCGTGACGTCTGTTAACGTTCGATTCGAAGGAAATCAGGAACTGTTGACCGCCATTTTGACACTGCGAGTAAATATATTGTTAAAAATAATTGTTATAAATTAATTCGTATTGATAAACATTGTCTGCGCCATCTTGCTTTTTTTCCAATGCCACACTTTTGTCGTGCACGGCAGCCATTTTAGATGCCTTGACCAGACCCACTCTCTGCACGCCGCTGATCCTCAGCATGGCTCCCCACCCTCGCAAGCATCTCCCCCACGCACTGGTCACCCCCGCTCTTTGTCTTATGCATGGGCCATAAACCTCCCCCCATCTGCGCTGCTCTTCCCTGAGAATCACACCCTGTGCCCGCCTGACACCACCCTTTCACCCTATTCACTACCGCACCCTCTGACATTCCTCTTCCTTTGTGTCTGATTGTCCAGGCCGGTCCCAGGCTATTACCTAGCCCTGCGGATGTAGTTTATGGCCTCAACTGTAAAGAATCACCCCTCTTCAAAGGAGTTACAGTAGATCAAGGCCCCCACCCGATGAGAACCGTCACACCACACGCGTTCATACTATCTGATAACGATCCTGTATTGTGATTGGGGAGGGGATTCTCACTGTGAGGGTGTGGGGGACCGAGCCTGAAGCGAAGGTTCCAGGGATGCCTTTTTGTACATCAAAGTCTTCACAATTATGTGTCACATAAAAAATATATAGCACTTCAACAAAGTAGTAGGATTATAACACTTTAATAACTTATAAATATATACAACGCAACAAAAACAGTAAACACGTTAAAACATTTTTTTTTAAACAGAAGCAACAATGGTCAGTAGCGGTCTGTTGTGCGAATAGTCCGAAGGCAGCACAACGTGCTGAGTTCTGGACGGCACCCAGGTGATGTCACCTGGGTGCCACACTGGTTTTGGTATCCTACAATGCTGCTCCGAAAAACGGCATGGGGCGCCCCGGGGGGGGGGGGAGGCGGCGTGAACGGGCCTCCCCAGGTGGAGGCTCGTCTGCTGTAGTGGGGCGCCCCTTTAGCGTTTCACTTGCCATTCAGCGGTTTTCCGCCCGCTTTTGCTGCACTGTGCCTCGTCAGTAGCGGTCTGTTGTGCAAATAGTCCGAAGGCAGCACAACGCGCTGAGATCTGGACGGCACCCAGGTGATGTTCTTTACTTGCCGCACTGATTTTGGCATCCTACAATGCTGCTCTGAAAAACGGCGTGGGGCGCCCCGGGGGGGGGGGGAGGCGGCGTGAACGGGCCTCCCCAGGTGGAGGCTCATCTGCTGTAGTGGGGCGCCCCTTTAGCGTTTCACTTGCCATTCAGCGTTTTTCCGCCCGCTTTTGCTGCACTGTGCCTCATCCGCCATTCAGCTCTTTACCGCTTGCTCTTGCGGCTACAGCGTCTCGCTCACCATCTAGTTGAATTGCGCCCACTCTTGCGGTGCAGCGATAGGCGGCTGCCACAGAACTCTTAAAATGGCGGCCGGCTGTTCGGATTTGGGCCTGGTCCACTAAAATGGCCCTGGGACACCTTGGAACTCGGACGCTTGTCTGCTAGGGCTTGGGCCCCATTCTCGAAAGCGTCCCCTCAGCCTTGAAGATTCTACAAAAGTCTTGGGAGCCCCCGACTCCCGCAGGCTTCCGGTGGGGAGCGGCTGCCATGATTGCTTGCGGAATGGCCACGACGGAGCTACGAGATGGTGGTGCTCTCATGCTGACGCCAGCTTCAGTCTGAAACATCCAGAAACACTGTAGACTATCAATTTGATGAGTTCCGGTGGAGCCCCAACGTAACCCGGTAGGGAAGAACTTGCCCTCCCCTTTTTTGAGTGATGGTTCTTGTTGCCTGTCCCCTCTGTTGTCATCTAACGGAACCTTTTTGGATTGCCGAGTGAGAAAAAAAAGGTGGGGCTTTCATCGTTTGGGAAAAAAAATGTTTTAATCCAATGAAAAGTGTTATTTTTAGGTCATATGATCAAGCATTTCATCATTAGGAAACCAAAAGTAAAATGAACCAATGAAAAGTTTTATAAACAAGTCACATGACCTGTTATGCGGCTTTAAGCTATAAAAAGCCTACAAAATCCGTTGGCCTGTGAGGCGGCGTCAGTAGCGGACCGATGTTCGAATAGGCCGAAGGCAGCACAACGCGCCGAGATCCGGATGGCACCGAGGTGGTGTCCAGCAAGGTGTCGCACTGGTGTGGCCATCCTACAATGCTGCGCCGAAAGACGGCGTGTCCAGCTGAGTTTCTCCCGCTCTTGCGGTACAGTGACTCGAACGCGCCGAGATCCGGATGGCACCGAGGTGATGTCCAGCAAGTTTCACTGGTGTGGCCATCCTACAATGATGCGCCGAAAGACGGCGTGGGGTGCCCGGGGGGGGGGGAGAGGCAGCGTAAACGGACCTCTTCTGCCTTCCCAGGTGAAGGCACCTCATCTGCAGTGGGGCGCCTCTTAGCGTTTCACTTGCCTTCCAGCTGAGTTTCTCCCGCTCTTGCGGTACAGTGACTCGAACGCGCCGAGATCCGGATGGCATTGAGGTGGTGTCCAGCAAGTTTCACTGGTGTGGCCATCCTACAATGCTGCGCCGAAAGACGGTGTGGGGTGCCCGGGGGGGGGAGGCAGCGCAAACGGGCCTCTCCCCCCTCCCCAGGTGGAGGCACCTCATCTGCAGTGGGGTGCTTCTTAGCGTTTCACTCGCCTTTCAGCTGAGTTCTGTCTGCTTTTGCGGTACAGTGACTCACCCGCCATCTAGCTGAATTGCGGCTATTCTTGTGGTGCAGCGATAGGCGGCTGCAACAAGACTCTCAAAATGGCGGCCAGCTCTTTGGATTTGGGCCTGGTCTACTAAAATGGCTCTGGGACACCTTGGAACTCGGACGCTTGCCTGCTAGGGCAAGGGCCCCATTCACGAAAGGGTCCCCTCTTTTGACTGATTGTTCTTGTTGCCTATTTCTTCTGTTGTCATTTAATGGAACATTTTTGGACTGCCGAAAATGGTTCTGGTCCGACTGCTGGTTGGTGGAGACATTTTGACTATATCCTGGACCTGCTCGGCCTCGCCAAAAATGGCGCCGGTATAAATGGGACTCGTAACTCCTTGTTGTTTTCTGGTTGCCCAACCTTGATATCACGAGATACGTATGCAGTTTTGAAGCACATGGCGGGCGGGGATGAGAATTGATTGAACATTTTGACATCCCTATTGATATTAAGTTCTGATGCGTTATTGATTACTGTACTATTGAAAGTTCGAATTAACGTCACCCATGGTACTTGCCCGCAATTGTATATCTAGATAATTTTATTGTAACTGGCCCTGTCGTACTTTAATTATAAAATGTACGTCCACCAATTCCGCAAATGTTAGACACCTTAGTTCTTGCAATCTAATGGGTCGCCCATTACGTTCTTCTACAGTGTAAATGTACCCTCATCATATACGATTCCAGTTTGCTCCGTGGTCGGCCCACGTGGTTATAGGCCCGTATTTGTATACTGACATTTTCACAATAAAGGTTTTTAAAAAAAAACATGGTAGTAGTACCTACATTGGTAAAGTTTTGAATAATAGCCCCTGTTTTCGAATCAGTAAAAGGCAAGTGAAATAAAGCAGTCCAATTACATGACTGTTAAAAGGTATAATACGCAGGAATGCAGTAAAGATAAATGGTCAAGGGCTGTTGTGTTTTCTACTCCTGCAACATAAAGTGATCGATAAGAATCTGATATTCATGCCTATCAGCGACTAAGACAGCAGGCCGAGCCTCTTTTGCTCAACGGCTCCCTCATGGGACGAAGAAACGCCCTTTTTCTTGAAAAAGGAATATTTTACTTGCAGGACAGTTGTAAATTTCCCGGGAAAATACATTAGCCTGGAACATTGTTAGTGATAAACTGTAAATGCATCTGGGTCCTTTACTTTACAAGTCAGAGTGAGAAAAAGAAAGGTGGGGCTTTCATCATTTGGGAAAAAAAAATGAAAAGCGTTATTTTTATGTCATATGACCAAGCCTTTCATCATTAGAATAACAAAAGTAAAATGAACCAATGAAAAGTTTTATTAACAAGTCACATGACCTGTTATGCTTACGTTACGCCCCGCGCGCTGCGCTCTGGATCGTTTCCGGGAAGCTGCGCCTTGCGCACCGGAGCACTTCCGGGTGCGCTAACGCGGCGCGTCATATGGCGCATTACGCGACAACGCAGGTCCAGAATATAGTCAAAATGTCTCCACCAACCAGCGGTCAGAATACAACCCCTTTCAGCAGTCCAAAAAGTTCTGTTAAATGACAAGAGAAGGGACAGGCAACAAGAACAATCAGTCAAAGAGGGGAGGGCAAGTTCTTCTCTACCGGGTCACGTTGGGGCTCCACCGGAACTGATCGAATTGGTAGTCTACAGTGTTTCTGGATGTTTCAGATTGAAGCTGACGTCAGCATCCCCTTTTGTAAATCGACGTCAGCATGAGAGCACCCCGTGGCTAGGTCGTGGCCATTCCGTGAGCAATCATGGCAGTCGCTCGCCACCAGAAGTCTGCGGGAGTCGGGGTCCCCGGTGACTTTTGTAAAATCTTCAAGGCTGAGGGGGCGCTTTTGGGAATGGGGTCCATGCCCTAGCAGTCAAGCGTCCGAGTGCCAAGGTGTCCCAGGGCCATTTTAGTGGACCAGGCCTAAATCCGAAGAGCTGGCCGCCATTTTGAGAGTCCTGTTGCAGCCGCCTATCGCTGCACCGCAAGAGTGGGCACAATTCAAGTGGATGATGGGCGAGACGCTGTAGCCGCAAGAGCGGGCGCAACTCAGCTATTTGCGTGAAGTGCTGGGTGTACCTGAGAAACCTCCACCTGGGGAGTTGGGGGAGGCTCGTTTGTGCCGCCTCTCCCTTCTAGTGCATCCCACGCCGTCTCCTGGCGCAGGAATATGTGATGGTCGGACTAGGGCACCGCAGGACGTGTCTTCAGGTCAAACGGATTGTGGGACAATGTTCAGAATGGAAGAGTCACCAAAAGGCAAAAAGTTCCGCTTGACCCCGGGAGCCGGCCGCCTATGTCGGGGGCGATCTCAGGCCACACCAGGGCAACAAGACTTGGGGAGGGGGTCGCCGCCATCACACGGCCCCTCAGGATCCTCCGTCAAGCGGTTTAGGGAGGCACCGCATCACATTGATTTCCAATGCAGGCAGGTCCACAAACAGCCCCCACTTACTTTGAGAATAGTGAAGCTGCAGCAGGTGCAAATAAACTTCAGACAGTGTTACAAGCGCTGCTCGGAACCCTCAACTATGGCACCCAACATCCAGGACTTATGCCATTTGTGCAAGGCAGTGACATCGAAGCAACTCAGGGACCAAGGAACATACCATATCCAGAGTCCTTTCCACAGCATCTGCCTTCCCTCTTACCTAGTTATGGTTCTTTCACTCTCACTCCAGGCTTTTAGTCTGTGGATGGAAAACCATAAACCTACACTCACCTATGAAAATATTACTATTGATGCTTGACTGAGGCCAAGGAGATCAGAGTGCATGAGTCTCATGCTCGATCGATTGAGCTAGCCGGATCAGGCAACAAAAAGGTGGTGGTGGGGGTGGCGGCATCAGCAAGGCATCCTCACACACAACTTGTCGGACATCAGCTCTGCATGTACTGGGGACGAGTCTTGGCGCATGGTGTCGTCCCCGGGCAATTTGCACAACGGTCCTCCACTCCTAGGCCGCCAGCTATGCTACCTCGACAGGAACAGTGATGGATGTTGCAGCAGGCTGCCATGTAAATAGTTATTTAATAAAACGTTTTACCCTATTACTTTGCTGGTGTGTTGTATATATTTATAATATTTGCATAGGGTTTGTCGTTATTTTGAGCGGGGTGGGCGGCGGAGCCGAGCTGTCTTGCAGCCATCATGGTGTCGAGCTCAGTTCATCTCACTAGTTTCGTATTTCTCATGAGGGGTTGTTCCTAATGTTTCTATTTTAGCGAGGTCAAAAAGAGATCCCATTAGTGGCCTACTGATTTTGCTCGATTCCTTTTGTTTTTTTAAACGATTTTTCACTATCTGCAAAGATTAAACAGAGTATTGCGACTCTGTGCTTGTTTGTAAATAGAGAATGAACCAAAGAGAACCAATTCTAAAACAGTAAATGCTTGGATAACAATCAATCAAACGGAGAGGGAAGCAGGCATGACGGGTTACAACGGGGGCAAAGAGGCTTACGTTACCTACCCTTCACTATCTGCAAAGAGAGAATACTCCTAAAAGAAAAGAGGAGGGGGGGGGGAAGGTGGGGCAGCGTTCAAAGCACATCAGCATGCATAAATACGAAAAAAAATTACCTACCACGTACTTGACATTTTACAGCTTTTGATATTTGCTATTAAAAAACCATTGAAATTCACTGAAAAAACCATAGGTTATAGACCATATATAGTTAGGAATTAGCATTTACAAAACCTTGAAAATTCACTGAAAAAACCATAGGTTATAGACCAT
Organism: Lissotriton vulgaris; assembly: GCF_964263255.1. Classification (NCBI taxonomy): domain Eukaryota; kingdom Metazoa; phylum Chordata; class Amphibia; order Caudata; family Salamandridae; genus Lissotriton; species Lissotriton vulgaris. The sequence continues at coordinate 36,719 of NW_028248599.1, forward strand.
ATATAGTTAGGGATTAGCATTTACAAAACCTTAATTTACTCGCACAAAACCATTGAAATTCGCATATATAGTTAGTTTCCAATAACTATATATCGCGCACCCGCAATCCACTGCTGATGATGTCACATATTACATCATTCATGACATGGTCAGTGACATCACTGATGACATCACTGATGACATCTCAAATGACATCACTGATGACATCTCAAATGACATCACTGATGACATCACTGATGACATCACTGATGACATCTCAAATGACATCACTGATGACATCTCATTTGACATTACTGATCACATCACTGATAATATCATTCATGTGATGATACGATGAACCTCTTCAGACTCTAATATAACCTTAGATACAATCAGTGTAAACAGACACTCACAGATTGTCACTCATCCATGGAGTTACTCATACATCTAGTCAGTCATGAAAAGAATCAATCACTCCTCCATTTCCTCAACTATACAGTTATACACACCTTACTAATTCAAACATATTCTAACACATATTTACTCTCTTATACAATCCCTGATACAAGTTCACAATGATCCATACAGCCACTCACACATTCACTGGCTCTTATGCACAGTTATTTATATATTCAACTCTCACATGTACTGTGTTTTACATATGTACTTACTTAGACATGTAGCACTGGGATATCCATTCACTCACCAATACACTCATGCACACAGTCAACTGCCCATGCAGCTGTTTCCACATGCACTTTTGAACCCATACATCTAGTGAATCAACTGCTCACACATCTATGCACAGAGTCATACACCTCCCAGCCACCCACACACATACTCAGTCTCCCATACAAATACTTGGGCAACCAATCAATAACCCATATAGTTACTCATATAGCTACTGATTAACACATGCAGCAGTTTACTGAACAACAGACATAATAATGCACAAATTAAGACAGTTTAGTCACTAACCCATGCACTCAGTGAGACACATTTAATCACTCACTCATACAGTCAGTCATGCACCTACTAAATCCTTTATCCAGACACTTATACATCCACTCATTCTTCAATATGTAAGACAAATTTTAACTTTACAGAAACATACAGTTACTGGGTGTTGTCATCAGTGATGTCATCAGTGATGTCATTTGAGATGTCATCAGTGATGTCATTTGAGATGTCATCAGTGATGTCATCAGTAATATCACTGACCATGTCATGAATGATGTAATATGTGACATCATCAGCAGTGGATTGCGGGTGCGCGATATATAGTTATTGCAACTAACTATATATGTGAATTTCAATGGTTTTGTGCGAGTAAATTAAGGTTTTGTAAATGCTAATCCGTAACTATATATGGTCTATAACCTATGGTTTTTTCAGTGAATTTTCAAGGTTTTGTAAATGCTAATTCCTAACTATTTATGGTCTATAACCTATGGTTTTTTCAGTGAATATATATATATATATATATTTACATATTTTGAAACAAAGGTGCCCGTGAGCATCAAGAAGGCACACAACAGCGCTCTCACCATTCAGGCATTGGAATGCAACTTGTCTTAATGTTCTGATATTCAGTGCTTTGTGCCAACGCGTTTTGAGGTTCCATTCCTCTTCTTCCAGGGCTGCTGAATAAACATGTCATCATAAGCTCACATAGCGGCTTCTTTTATTTCCATTCTTAGCCTTAGTGGGTTGTGCTTGTTGCAATGCTCTTTTTGGTGCATTATGGGATGTATAGTCCCTCTTGTGAGCATAATTATATCCTTTCGTAGGTTGATGCATATTTACAAATTTCTTTGAGACATACAAAGGCACATCAGGCTACCAGTCCCTACAATGTTGCCAAGTTTTGTGGAAATCCATTCAGCCGTTCGAGCTAAAAGTGAGTCCAATCGCCCTATGGAAAACTCAATGTTAAAAACACGTTTTGGGACTCCCCTTTTTTCTCGGCCCCCCTTGACAAATTCCCCCCAAACTTTCAGGGGACGCTCAGAAACAAAATGTGCCATTTTCCTGAAAATTTCAGCCAATTCCGTCCATCAACGCCAAAGTTAATGAACATAGAATTTTCAGAAATCCCTATTCAAAAAAATCCTAACTATATATACCTACTGGCGACCGCCAGTAGGTAATATATATATATATATATATATATATATATATATATATATATATATATTCACTGAAAAAACCATAGGTTATAGACCATATATAGTTAGGGATTTGCATTTACAAAACCTTATTTTACTCGCATAAAACCATTGAAATTCCATATATAGTTAGTTGCGCTAACTATATATCGCGCACCCGCAATCCACTGCTGATGATGTCACATATTACATCATTCATGACATGGTCAGTGACATCACTGATGACATCACTGATGACATCTCAAATGACGTCACTGATGACATCACTGATGACATCTCAAATGACATCACTGATGACATCTCAAATGACATCACTGATGACATTTCATTTGATATTACTGATCACATCACTGATGATATCATTCATGTGATAATACGATGAACCTCTTCAGACTCTAATATAACCTTAGATACAATCAGTGTAAACAGACACTCACAGACTGTCACTCATCCATGGAGTTACTCACACACCTAGTCAGTCATGCAAAGAATCAATCACACCTCCATTTCCTCAACTATACAGTTATACAAACTTTACTTATTCAAACATATACTAACACATATTTACTCTCTTATACAATCCCTGATACAAGTTCACAATGATCCATACAGCCACTCACACATTCACTGGCTCTTATGCACAGTTATTTATATATGTCAACTCTCACATGTACTGTGTTTTACATATGTACTTACTTTGACATGTAGCACTGACATATCCATTCACTCACCAATACACTCATGCACACAGTCAACCGCCCATACAGCTGTTTCCACATGCACTTTTGAAACCATACATCTAGTGAATCAACTGCTCACACATCTATGCACAGAGTCATACACCTCCCAGCCACCCACATACACACTCAGTCTCCCATACAAATACTTGGGCAACCAATCAATAACCCATATAGTTACTCATATAGCTACTTATCAACACATGCAGCAGTTTACAGAACAACAGACATAATGATGCACAAATTAAGACAGTTTAGTCACTAACCCATGCACTCAGTGAGACACATTTAATCACTCACTCATACAGTCAGTCATGCACCTACTAAATCCTTCATCCAGACACTTATACATCCACTCATTCTTCAATATGTAAGACATATTTACACTTTACAGAAACATACAGTCACTGGATGTTGTCATCAGTGATGTCATCAGTGATGTCACTGACCATGTCATGAATGATGTAATATGTGACATCATCAGCAGTGGATTGCGGGTGCGCGATATATAGTTAGCGCAACTAACTATACATGGAATTTCAATGGTTTTATGCGAGTAAAATAAGGTTTTGTAAATGCAAATCCCTAACTATATATGGTCTATAACCTATGGTTTTTTCAGTGAATTTTCAAGGTTTTGTAAATGCAAATTCCTAACTATATATGGTCTATAACCTATGGTTTTTTCTGTGAATTTCATTGGTTTTTTAAAAGCTAACATCTGTAGCTGTAAAATGTATTCTTCTTTAAATCTTAAAATATATTTTAGATGTTTATTAATAAATTTTTTTTTAATATTTTTTTTCTTCGCTTCCAGTTCGAGAACCGGGAAGCTTTCCGTTAGCTCATCTTGATGCCGCGACCTAGTCCGCGAACCGGTAAACGTTACGTTAGCGCAACTGTGACGCGTCGCGGAAGCGCGACGTATCACGTTGTCGCGTAATGCGTCTTATGACGCGCCGCGTTAGCGCTCCCGGAAGTGCTCCGGACCGCGAACCGGAAGCGATCCGGGACGCGGCGCGCACCGCGTAACGTAAGCGGAACAGGTCATGTGACTTGTTTATCAAACTTTTCATTGGTTCATTTCACTTTTGGTTTCCAAATGATGTATGACTAGGTCATGTGACCTAAAAATAACACTTTTCATTGGTTCAGAACTTTTGCTTTTCCCAAATCATGTAAACTCCTCCTTCTTTCCTCACTCTGACTTTCATCTTGGTGAGAGAAAGACCATTTTCCTGGAGTTCAGCAATGGCTTCTATACTTGCTGCAGCTGGTGCACCCCCACCACCACCTCCACCTCCTCATAAGAAGAGAGGACCACCAAGTCAATTCATCTCCAACAGAGAGGAGGAAGAGGAGGAACAAGAAGAAGAAGATAGAGATGAACCAGAATTTATACAGGAGTTGCCCCGTGTTTCTCGAAGGAAAACAAGTTTCATATGGCAGTTTTTTTCCATCCCTCAAGGGGAGAAGAAGGTCAATGCTAAATATGCCACCTGCCTCATCTGTAAATACAGATTGTCTAGAGGCACAGAGAAAAAGTATAGTATGGGCAACTATACTATGCATCGCCATATGGCCAGGTGGCATCCACTAAACTACAGCCGGGCAGAGTTGCGTGACCTCCAAGATAATCCCCCGACAACTCCTGTGGCCAGGTCAACGTCAACTATCTCTTTGACAGGAAGAGAGGCACAGGAAACCGTGCCAAACATACAACAAAACTTCAAACACATGAAGTTTACCTGCATATATTGTGGTGCTCTGCTCTCATGTGGGAACATGAGCGTGAAATTAATCAACATTGCATACGAAAACCACAAGTGCCCTAACCCACCCAAGCAGTAATCTTTTTTTTTGCTCCTGTTGAGCCCTTTTCAATGCCTGTTTTTTTGTTGTTTCCCCTCCATAAAAAACACAAAAAAAACATAAAACTGTTCTAAAAATACAAAAAAATCAAAAAATGTTCAGAAAAAAAAAAAAAAAAACAACAAAAACAAAAAAAAAAGTTCTTTTCAGAACTACCTCCCCTTTCAAATAAAATTGCTAGAATGTTTAGCACTCTGGCAAGCTCTATTTCTTTTGGTTCGCTTTCCCGTTCGCTGCCCGGTTCGCGAACTTGAAGCGAACCAAAAAAATATTTTTTTTTAAAAAAGAAGAGTTAGTATAAGGGAAGTAAACAGAGAGTAATGTTAAAAGAAATACAGCTATAGGGAGTAAACCAGAGATACTGTTTAATAGATCTATTTATTAATTCAGGATGACGATAAGGTGTGATCTCTCCTGAGGTTTGTTTAAGGTGAGACCTACTCAGGGTTACAGATCAATTTTACACTTGTTGAAGAATACAGAGCAGATAATGCATGTAAAGGCCTACCAATGAAGTAAGTCATGTCCTCTTATTACATCATTCATGACATGGTCAGTGCCATCATCAGCAGTGCATTGCGGGTAAAAAGAGTAGAAAACATTTACCTTATAATTCTTGTTACCTTTTTAAAATATTTTTTCATACTTTCAATCTGTAAAAGAGAGAACAAACATTTCCAAAAATATTAAAACATGTATTTAAAAATTAGAAAAGACAAGGGAAAAGGTTCAAGAAGAAACAGTTTTTCAACAACTTTGACATTTACAGAAGCCTCTGCTTCTCTACGTCCCCTACACAATCCTAAACATATATATTTTAAACAAACTGTATCTTGATGTTGATGAACTGAGGCCTATTTTGGAACATGGTGCTTCTTTTGCACTGCTAATGTCTCACAATAGTGATGCAATAGCAGCGCAGAAAAGATGTAAAGCCATCATAAAATTGTGTCTAACATTTTAAATGATTGTTTCAGGATGCAAATAAGATGTGTGCTTTCAAGAGCTTTCTTTGAGGTGAGGCCTATTCATTTTTTTTTTAAAAAAAACAGTACCCAGAAGTACAGCACTGTAAGCATTAAAATTGACACTTACAGAAGCCTCAGTTTCTCCATATCTACCTCACATTTCTAAATGTATATCATAAGTACAAAAAGCAGAACATTAATTATACATGTTAAATGGTTTATTTTTGCTGTTCTCAGAATGTATCAAATTTCACTGAAATCAGTGACTTGAAGGTATTCATCATGTAACAGCGGGGAAAAAAAAACACAATCAAAATGATTGTGTTTAAAAAACCCATTCAACATAAGAAATCTGAATTCAAAACTCCTTAAAATTAACTTACTTTCAATGACGTCGAAGGATGTCCTATGAACAGCGTCCACTGTGTTGTGCTATAAATATTGTCAGCCCGCCACTTTCTGAAAGAAAACCTCCAACGATTCGAAAAATATGTTACATACAAGAAAAGACTTCTCACATTCTACCACATGTTTCCACTAGGCCAAATCATGTTGCAGCGATTCACAAGTCTTGTAATTCTTCCAATCAAATCCCGTCATTTTCTATTTTCGCAACTTTCAAAAAGAAAACATTTAAGATAATTTTCACAATCCTGGACTACTAATATCTTACCCTTCTTTGTCACTCATGTTCTCCTTTTCCTATGACACTGATACTGCTTACTATGAAGCAGACTTACTTGCATCAGGTTTATATAGTCGGATTTTAAAAATTGACATTATAATTAAAAGTTTTGGACCAATAATCTAGACAGCATTGCAGACTTACATTCCCTCAACTTGATGAACCTTTTGCAATTCTTCACAGGAAATCCCGAGATTCTTTCTTTAAAATTTTGGTTTTAAAAACACCAGGTAAGAATTTTTAAGGTCAAACGGCAATTTTTTTTTGAAAGTTACAACGGAATCATTGCAGAATGACCAGCCGTTTCGAGACTTTAAATAAGCTGTATAATGTCCTGAAGTTGTTGAAGGACCATCGTGATAGATAATTGCTACAGTTACAAAAGTCCTTCCTGATATTGAAAGCTGAGAAGCCACAAATTTTTTTATTAAAGTTGACAATTTTGATCCATCAGGCCTACATCGTTGCATCATTAAAATGACATACTGTCCATATCTACGTATAAATAATGTTGACATCATTTCAGATTTACATTGGCTACACTCCATGTTGTGATCCGCTGCATTTACTAGCTTATTAAAGGAGACTGATTTACTGTCTGGCAAAGTTAAATATATAAATCTTTCTGAGTCTACACTAGTAGTACTTGATACCCTACAATTCTCGCAGTCATGCTGCCATTGATAAGAAAGCCCAAACAGGTGATCTACATCTACACCCTCATCTTGCAATATATCAAGCATATACATTAAAAACTCCTGACAATCTTGCTGATTATTTTCAGAGAAGTCTGTTTGACCTGAACATTCATCTAACAGATAACGAACTTCAGACACACTTTCTACTTTTGTTCGATCAGTGCTACATTTCTCGAAAACAGAATTCAACAAACAGCATAAAATTTGTTCTGAATTCAACAGAATCTGTTCTTTTAAACTCTCTAGTGAAAAGAGAACATTAACCACTACATTTGCATAGCAGTTGACACCAGAACTGTTTTCAAATTGAAAACCGACAACATCTTCAACAGAATCCACTTTCTTTCTGCTAACAATTTTCGGTTCATTGACTTTTAGTCTTTTTGCAACAACCTCCCTACTATTACTGCTATTTCTACGTTTCCGGCCTACCACACGTTTCTCAAACAAAGGATATTGAGGCAAATGTGGCGCATACTCTCTTCTTAACCTATTGTATTCCTTAACACAATCTAGATCCGCACAAATGTTTGTGACATCACAGTCAATCAAGTACAATCCCGATAAAGTTCTAACTCGTGACAATGCCACATATGCCATACCCTCCTTGAACACAGAACTGCCAATATTCACCAATGCACTGTCTACACTTAAACCTTGCGATTTATGGATTGTCACCGCATATGCCAAGCAAACAGGAAACTGTTTACGGCGAACATATAAGTCTTTAACAAGCAAAAACCTAGCAGAACAACGACCAATTTGCTGTACTTCCTCAATGCCATCAAATTTAATTCTTAAAAATTCTATTCCATCTCTATTTCTGTATTTCTCAAAATCAACAACATTACCCATTGATCCATTTACCAGACCTCTTTCTACATGTAAATTCCTTCTCAAAATGATTCGGCAATTTAAACACACATTCAAAGTCTTTTCAAAACCCGCTGTTTTAGATATAGTCTTCTCTAATGAATCCAATTTTGATTTCAAAATGTCTGACAAAATAATTGTTGATCCCATATGCTCTATTTTATCAATAGCTTCAAGTTTCACAATCTCTTGCTTTTCTAAATTCAACATTTTGTTGTTGAAGAAGGCACATTCTGCAAGAGTTGGCATCAAACATATTCCGGATTTCTTCTCAGTAATTTTCTGAAAAGGCACAATCTCTTGTTCGGGATATAAATTTGAAAGTAATCGTGTTTTTAAAGCTTCTTTTCCATGCTCGGTCACTTTTCCAATTCTAATATCTTGTAGAATTTTCTTGTAATCTTCATCCTTCGCCTGACGCATATTTTCATGCAGTTCAGCATAATTGAAGTTTAACCATATATTGACGTTGCCAATGCTCCCTAGGCACTTCCTGGTATCTTCATGCGTGAGTATTTTGAACACAGGTTGACCTTTTACTGGTGTCAGCTGCAGAAGATCTCCAAAAACAATGATGTGTTTGCCACCAAATAACACATCATATTCAGTTTTAAGTACTTCTTGCATTCTCAAATGCACAAAGGCAAGCATGACATTGGAAACCATGCTTACTTCATCAATGATAAGTAGTTTCATTTTCCTCAAGACTCTTGAAACTTCACAGCAAGCATCCCCAGATAACTTGTTGTATTGTAATTTGTTGTCATGCTCCACTGGCAGCATCAGTAGACGATGCAAAGTAATACCTTTAATGTTATGTGCTGCCAGTCCAGTAGGAGCGGTGACAACACAAGACAGCGATGACTCAGTCCTTTCCTGCAAATAACAAGAGATTGCTTTAATGAGGAAACTTTTTCCAGTTCCCGCTTCTCCACTCACGTACAGTCGGACAGGCTTCAACGATGTACATGAGCACTCGTTCTTCTCATGACTTAATCCGTGCTCAATTTCCTTGGTAACTTCATCATATATTTTCCTCTGCTCAACGTTGAGTTGTTTTTCCAAGTCTTCTAAGTTAACTGAATCCTCCTGAGCATGTGCCATGGCTCTTTCTACTTCATTCATAGCAGTGGCAGCTTCATTTTCGATAATAGGTCCTCCAAGTGGATCTTGACTCAATGAAACAGAACTCTGACTGTCCTGAGAACTGTCTCTGGCAATCTCGGCTGCAATCGTTGCTTCCTGCTCAATTTCCAAAGTTAGCATTTCTTGATATTTAGAAAAAGCAGGACATTCTATGGACTCCTTGGCTGCATTGAAAGAGTCTTCGTAACAGAGGAAATCTCCAAGCAGTTCCTCTTCTACACGCCAAGGCTTGAAAAGTTGCAAAAGTGCTAAATAAAAAAACTCCTTTTTTTCTGGAGATTCACCACTCAATTTTCGATGGTTTACTAATTGGCATTTTCTTTGCTTGACCAGGCATCCCTCACTTCCAATTACAGCATACACTCCTTTCTCAATATCTTCTTTGATGTTCCTCTTGAATATATAATTTTGGAGAACCTCATATAGACAAACATTCTCAAGGTGACTGCTTCGATTTGGATAATATGTATCCAACATGTTGGTCTTCAAAATGTCGGTACTGTTTGGTTCCTTTTCTGCCAAATACTCAATTTCCCGGACAGGTTTTAGAACTCGATTTCGCGTTGCAGCAAGACCAAGACTCGCCCAAACGAGACTCCTGGATTTGGCATAGAGACTTGCTGAAGACAATCGATCAGAACATTCGTAAGCTCCGATTTCTCGATGCGACAACATCTTCAGACTGAAACTGTACAACTTCTTGCTGAGGCTCTTTTCATGGGAAATGTCCTCCCACATATCCTTCAGTTCGGTCTTTTCTTTTTTGGTGATGTAAGATGTCACATACCGAGCCACAGCCATACAGTTGTCAGCCACAAACTGTATATCCATGTTAGCATTCCACATGGACAAAATCACTGGGTTGTAGTCATTGATGTACTTGGACTCTTCGTTCCTTTTCAAATTGTATGTATTCTTGGGTGATTTCCTCGTCACATTATGTCGCAGCGAAGACATCAAACTGTTCACTCTTCCTTTAGAAATCACCGGTCGTGGAAAGTTGAAACGACATTTGGTGTAGAACTTGTCCTTGTTTCTGAATTTACGACGACAGTACTTTCCACAACGATGGCTTTGGAAACGTAGAACTTGTTCTCTTAGACTTTTCTTCTCCGTTGCGTTTGGAACAGCACACGTAGAATACTGTTCTATGAAATTCACCACTAAGTCATCCGGATCTGTTCCAAATTTAGGTGCATCCTTGATCCACAACAACATATGTATATGAGGGGCACCTCTTGCTTGGTACTCCTTTCTCCAGAAGAAATCCAACACCTCTCCAAGAGGTGGATTCTTTTTATTTGTGATGAAAGACATCATAGCTTCAAATCTATGATTGAAGTACCTGCATACATTCACTGGATCCAAAGAACACAGTTCTCCAGGTGTCTTGAATTCAATGTTTTCAATATTTCCATTTGCCTCTCGTAGAAATTCAAGTAAGTCTTCCCAGCCATACTCGGCACAGCTCAGAGTGAGGAACCATGTTGGAGTTCCTAAGTTCCTCAGCATACATTTTAAATCACCATGACGACGGTACCAGTACTCATTAGTACCACGCTGACACGCCATGAGATTAATTAAGTGAGAATCCAAAATACTGTCTTGGACATTGACTTTATGCATAAAGTCACTTGCCGAGATGTTTCGCATCTGTATACCACTTTTTAAAATGTGGTTCACTGCATATGACAGTCCTGACAGATCGCTTTCAAACAAGAGATGAAACAAATAGGGAATGCATTGCCGAAACCTAGGATCTTCTGCATACAATCGTAAAGTCCGGTATTCAGACGCAGGAATTTGATGAGGTCGCTCATCATATCTTCCTCCTTGACCTGTGGGAAATAGCTGTGGGAAACACCGAGCTTCCAAACTTTCCTCCCAAACACTAATGGGACTCCCTTTGGCTTGTTTCATTTGAAACAACTCAATTGCATTCCCCATGACTTCCTTGGAATGCAAAGGATGAACACTATAATGTTCATATATTTCTTCACTATTAGACACCTCTACTTTCTCAATTTGGCCAGCACACAAAACGCTATCCTCTTCATCACTTACTTCCTCTTCTGCAACATATACATTCTTATAGTACTTATTATTTTTCTTCAAATACAAAGTTGCATTTTTCACTTTCCTAACATCCACTAAATCTTGCCATATTTTCTTATTCTTTGTCGGAACCCCATTAACCAAGATAACCAGAGGTTCCTCTTCCACTTTCTCAACTCCAATTGTGTTAATGTTTTTGTTCAAATCTAGAGGCAAATAAACAACTCTTCCCTTTAATCCTCTCTGTAAATCTGCTGGAGGCAACTTCCCTGTCTTTGGCTCCATTCTTACAATAGCCTGAAAGGGATGGATACTTTGAATCAAAATAGATTCATAAGTATTTAAATCCTTCAATTCTGAAGGAATCTCAACCAATTCCAGATTATTATGAACCGCCCTAGCAGGCATCTGGTTTTGGTTTAATTTGTTACAACAATAAGTACACACACGTTGGTCCACTCCCAAATCAAAACAATTTTCTACCATCAAGTATGTGGCAAAATCCTTCCATTCACTATTATTTTCCCTTTCACTTTTTGCATATAAATCCACTAACTTAGTCTGATTCTTATAATAAGTGCGTCGACAACATACACAAGTGAAATTAGGCCTCTCACTTGATTTTATCTGAAACGTGGCAATTTCCTTCTGAAAATAATCTGTACTGGAAACCTGTACATTATCTTCAACATTACCCTCTACTTCAGGGTCAATTTGAACATTCTCATCTTTACTACCAAAGTAACAAAACTCAATTTCTTCACAAATATTCTTCACATCTATTTCAGAACCATGCAAAAGAGCAGCACATAATTGTTTAAGCATAATTGCTGGACTCTTAGCATAATACAACATTCTCACTAATTTTCTCACTTTATTATGATGCACTGCTAGCATCCTGAAATGATGAAAAACACTCTGGCATACTCTCCTGGAAAGACAAGCCAGTGAATGACCACGCAAACCTGTCATTTGTCTCACTCTGCAAGGATCTAAATCTTGCAACAACTTCATTTTCTGCTTCAAACTTTTCTTATTAAATGTCCGTATAAAATCACAAAGCAAATTGATGGAAACCTGTCGCACACTGCAAATAGAACTACACTTCCAAATGTACACAGGACCCTTAGGACGTCTTCCTAAAACCTCATCACTTAGCGCCTCTTCTGTCTCTGTTGTCACAAGTTGTTCTTTTTCAACTGGACAACCATCCTTCACTTCATAAGCTCGACCACTGGTGTCAACTGCAAACACCAAATCATTATCCTGAAAATAACTCTCCTCATTAAAAAATGCCTCACAACTTGAACTATGCATCCATTCCCTGGAAAAAACTTCACAAAAGTTAGTACGATTTACTACTCTCTTCCATCTACTTTTTGTTTTGAAATCAGAAATTACCTTGCTTAGTTTCCTAATTCTATTGATTACCAAAATAAACAACTTTCGCTTAATTTCAAAAGCATGATCAATAATTTTCTCTACATTTTTCTTCTTCTTATAAAATGCCGCTTTCTGTTGGCCTTTCTTTTTAATATTTTTCAATAAATTAACTATTATCCTGTTACGGAACATTCGATTTCGAATGTCCCTAAACTGTTGTTTCCTTCTACTATCATGCACAGAGTTATCTCTTCCTCTACCAGTAACATTTGTGATGGGTCTCTCCTTTCCATTTAAATTACTTTTCTTTTTGTGGACTGAAACATTTTTTTGAGCAAAACTTTTTTTACTACAAATATTTCTTAAGAATGATTTCGTGCTCTTACCCGGACCTTTCTTGGTGTTTTGACAAGTATTTGGGGAAGAGGACTGCTGCAATAAAACATCATCCTGCTGTCTTTGACGTTTTCTAGCCTTTCTTATTCTATTTTTTGTAGGCATTTTCCAAACTATGAAAGAATCTGCAGTTGAATCTGTGGAAAAATATAATATAAAATGTTATTAACCACTATTACCAAACAGTAAATAAATAACAGTCATCTAAAACTTAATGCCCTACTAATTATTTAACATAGCAAATGTTTTCCACCAGCACTGCATCACAAAAATGACACTCAATGGTACAAAACAGGCATACAACAATCATAAATCACTCCCTAATATTTTAAATGATTAATTCAGGATGACGATAAGATGTAGCCTATCTAAAGATTTGTTTAGGCCCAGATCTTTAGACTGGGGTGAATGTGTGTCATTGATCCACATTCAGTCCATCACCTGTTTTGTTTATTTGAGGTGAGGCCAACACCTGGTTGCAGATAAGATTTTCACTGAAAAAAACCAAGGTAAAAAAACATGTGAAGGCCTACCAATGAAGTAAATCATTAAATGAAAACCAATACATTTCTGGAAATATGCACTGCTAGTGCTTCATAAGTTGTTTTGGGTCATATTTATAAGGCATTTGAGTGTCTATTATGCTATTTTACGTTCTTCATGGTGCAAATTTCTTGTAAATACGCTCCCACCTGCGGTTGGCAAATTTAGATTTTGATTATGGGAGTTACATAGGCATGTTAATAATTTCCCAAAAATGGTGTATGACCCCAAACAACCTTTGAAGCAAATGCTCTTAGCCATGTTATCCACCTCCCATTGGATAACATGGCTAAGAAGTGCTCGCAAAAGGGAAAAAAAATGGCCGCAATGCATGAATATCGCAGAAAAGTCAGCGATATTCATGCATTTTCCAGCAAATGCTCTTAGCCATGTTATCCACTTCCTATTAAATAACATGGCTAAGAACTGCTCAGGGCCCCATGAGGAACGCTTTCCATTTAAAAAGGGAAAAATAACATCAAAGACACTAAAATGCCTTCTAAATATGACCCCAAACAACCTATGAAGCTCTAACAGTACATATCCTGAAATTTAATTGATTTCAAAATTCGTTTTTAAACACAGCATATAAATCAATTGTATACCTGCATTCATGAAGAAATGACTAAAAATGTCCTTGAGACACATGAAAGTGTTTTCTGGAATGCCCTAGCACCATTTTTGGGACACTATTAACATGGCTAGGTAACTCCCATAATCAAAATCTAAATTTGCCAAGCGCAAGTGGGAGCGTATTTACAAGACACTTGCCCCATGAGGAACGCTTTCCATTTAAAAAGGTAAACATAACATCAAAGACACTAAAATGCCTTCTAAATATGACCCCAAACAACCTATGAAGCTCTAACAGTACATATCAAGAAATGTAATTGTTTATCACAAATGCGATTAAAAACGGCCGCAATGCATGAATATCGCTGAAAAGTCAACGATATTCATGCATTATCCAGCAAATGCTCTTAGCCATGTTATCCACCTCCCATTGGATAACATGGCTAAGAACTGCTCGCAAATGCGAAAAAAAATGGCCGCAATGCATGAATATCGCTGAAAAGTCAGCGATATTCATGCATTTTCCAGCAAATGCTCTTAGCCATGTTATCCACCTCCCATTGGATAACATGGCAAAGAACTGCTCGCAAATGCAAAAAAAAACTGCCGCAATGCATGAATATCGCAGAAAAGTCAGCGATATTCATGCATTTTCCAGCAAATGCTCTTAGCCATGTTATCCACTTCCTATTAAATAACATGGCTAAGAACTGCTCAGGGCCCCATGAGGAACGCTTTCCATTTAAAAATGGAAAAATAACATCAAAGACACTAAAATGCCTTCTAAATATGACCCCAAACAACCTATGAAGCTCTAACAGTACATATCCAGAAATTTAATTGATTTCAAAATTCGTTTTTAAACACATCATATAAATCAATTGTATACCTGCATTCATGAAGAAATGACTAAAAATGTCCTTGAGACACATGAAAGTGTTTTCTGGAATGCCCTAGCACCATTTTTGTGACACTATTAACATGGCTAGGTAACTCCCATAATCAAAATCTAAATTTGCCAAGCGCAAGTGGGAGCGTATTTACAAGACACTTGCCCCATGAGGAACGCTTTCCATTTAAAAAGGTAAACATAACATCAAAGACACTAAAATGCCTTCTAAATATGACCCCAAACAACCTATGAAGCTCTAACAGTACATATCAAGAAATGTAATTGTTTATCACAAATGCGATTAAAAACGGCCGCAATGCATGAATATCGCTGAAAAGTCAACGATATTCATGCATTATCCAGCAAATGCTCTTAGCCATGTTATCCACCTCCCATTGGATAACATGGCTAAGAACTGCTCGCAAATGCGAAAAAAAACGGCCGCAATGCATGAATATCGCTGAAAAGTCAGCGATATTCATGCATTTTCCAGCAAATGCTCTTAGCCATGTTATCCACCTCCCATTGGATAACATGGCTAAGAACTGCTCGCAAATGCGAAAGAAAACGCCCGCAATGCATGAATATCGCAGAAAAGTCAGCGATATTCATGCATTTTCCAGCAAATGCTCTTAGCCATGTTATCCACTTCCCATTAAATAACATGGCTAAGAACTGCTCAGGGCCCCATGAGGAACGCTTTCCATTTAAAAAGGTAAACATAACATCAAAGACACTAAAATGCCTTCTAAATATGACCCCAAACAACCTATGAAGCTCTAACAGTACATATCAAGAAATGTAATTGATTTGAAAATTCGTTTTTAAACACAGCATATAAATCAATTGTATACCTGCATTCAAGAGGAAAGGACTGAAAATGTCCTAGAGACACAGAAAAACGTTTTCTTGAATGCCCTACCACCATTGTTTGGACATTATTAACATGGCTATGTAACTCCCATAATCAAAATCTAAATTTGCAAAGCACAAGTGGGAGCGTATTTACAAGACACTTGCCCCATGAGGAACACTTTACATTTTAAAAGGAAAACATAACATCAAAGACACTCAAATGCCTTATAAATATGGCTCAAAACAACCTATGAAGCTCTAGCAGTACATATCCAGAAATGTAATTGATTTCTTAAATCGTTTTTAAAAACAACATATCTGTTTCAGCTTACATAACAGACCATGGAATGGGCTCCATGTACCACAATAACTTGTGTTACTGCATGCCAGAATGCTACACCGAATATGCAATTACAATTTCTCAAAGAAACTAATTCTATTAGTATATCACTAGAGACAAAACCACATTTTAAAAACACAGCTTTCTTCATCATTTTCTCCTTAAATCATACTATTCTCTATCTAAATTAAATAAATCTTTTCTCACCTTAGCAAATATTTTTTGAGTTTTGAAAACAGTCTCAGAAATACACCAAATTGTCTTCAGCAGAAGAAAAAGGATGCACTCCAAAGGCTGCAGCTATTGAAAGCACAGAAATACAGATATTCATTTCACATATCTCTCATATTAGCCAATCATAACTCTTCCCTCACTTTTTTCAAATCAAAACCCTTCCCCCCTCTGCCCTCTCTGCCTTTTTTCCATAGCAACCACCTCCTGGAAGACCTCTCATGTTTGCAAATTCACACAACAATGTTTCAATTGAACTCTGAACTCTCAGTGCACCTGCGTATCCAGTGCAATCTTTCATTAAATGTTTCTTCCTTGACCATTCAAATTACATGTTTCAAAGAACACATCCATGCACCCTAACTTTCTGTTTTCAGAAATGGAAATGCACCAATCACTGCTAATGATTCATTAGCATTGCAAACCCACACTTTTTTTTCTTTAGAAACTCCTACTGTTTCAACTGCCCTTTCATTACCACACTTCATCTGACTGCAGAACAACCTTCTCCCACCATGTTTAAGGTCTGGATTGTTGGACATAGTTACATCCACTGGGCTCAAAGGTATGCTGAGAACAGAAATTTACCTAACCTCAATTTACAAGATGTGGAAATTAAGTGGTTGGGCCAAAGAGGATTAAAATGTCACCAATTGATACCATTGGTGAAAACCTTTATGCATTTGCCAAAACCTGACCTGTTAATAGTGCACTGTGGAGGTAATGATTTGGGCACTTTGACAGGAGTAGGTCTGGAAATGCTTTTAAAGGACACCTTTGAGCAATTAATGGCACTTTTTCCTCAAACTGCCTTGGTATATTCCAATATATGCCAAAGACAGAAATGGAGGTGGTCCAACCAATTTTGTCCACAAATTGAGAAAGCGAGGAAGCATGTAAACAAATCTGTTTCAGCTTTCATGAGAGACCATGGAATGGGCTCTCTGTACAACAATAACTTGCGTTACTACATGCAAGATATCTACAGAGGAGATGGAGTTCACTTCTCAGATGAGGGCAACAGAATTTTCATTCTGAATTTAAGACTGTGCATTGGTACCTACTTATAAGTACCTAAATGTACCATAAACCCAAAAGCTCTTCTCAGAGCTACCCTTCATCTGATCACTCACAATTATTATTTTTTTCTAACTTTTTTCACTAATTTTCCACAAAATACGCTCCCCGGGGCGCTACCCGGTTCGCGAACCGAAAGCTAACCTCGCGGAATTTTTAAAAAAAATGTTTTTTTCCGCACATATAAGCCTCCTCAGCCACCCTCAGAAAACCTAGAGGGTCAAGATAAGTCTACCATGACCCCTTCTACCCATTCTAAACATTATTTGCCCTCCATCTTGTATCTTAATGCGACCGAAACACAAAATGGTGGACTCCCGTGACGCTTAAGGTTCGCGAACCGGGCCGCTTCCCGGAAAGCGGTCCTAAAAAAAAGGTGGGAAAGTAATTTACAGAAAAACGACTAGAGACACTCTCACCAAATATAGATTAGCTCATACTACATAACAATCCCTTTCATTTTCACAAATTTGATTGAAATTCCATTTAGCCATTAAGCCTGTAGACCTCTCTAAGTACCGTGAGGTAAATTACTTCACAAAACACATCTGAAGTGTTGGAATTGACAACCAATGAAAATGTTACTTTCATTTTCAATTTTTTTTTCCTGACATTTGATTGGTTATGTACCTGAATATATATAAAGGAAGAGAAGGAAACACAGCCATTTTCACTGCTACTTCCTGAACTACATTTCAAGAGCCTTTTCACCTCCCTGTAAAGTTATTTGATAATTTGTAAGTGGCACTTTAAATTAATTTGTAAAAACGTTTATTGATAATTATTTACTGCCCCCCTGCTATAGTTATAGATACAGATATCCTCCTCTGTTACATTTATTGATTGACTTACACTTCTCTGCCATAATTATGAATTTACTTACTTTAACTTCACTGTTAAAAAAACAGAACTACATGTCTGAACTTAAACCCAACAGTGCCCTAACTCTTCTAATATAATTATTTTTTTTATGCAATTTACAGCAAAAAAATGGAAGGGGAGCAAGAAAAAACTAATGTTTCCTTCGAGATTACATCCGAAGACATTGTAACTGAAGAAAATGTGGATGAAGATTTTATGGATCAATCTTTTGACGAACAATTTATTCAAACCTTACAAGAGACAGAAACATCCATGTTTGACGAGATACCAGATGATATAATGCTGGAAGTTTTAATGAACTATGAAAATAATAAATAATTTTTTTTAAATCAAAATAAATAAATAAATAAAAAAACGAACAAAAACAACAAATAATTAACATACAGTATTAGAAAAGTCTATCATTCTTTTATCCTTAAAGTACGCTGCCCAGAACGCTTTCCGGATCGCGAACTTGGCGCTTACCACGCAAAAAAAATATATATTTTTTTTTTTTTTGGGACCCTCCTAGGCCCTTTTAAAACCTCCACATAAAACCTAGGGGGTCAACGAGGATCTACTATGCCCCCTTATGGTAATTTCCCCCTTTGTTTTGGCCTCCTCTTGTCTCTCGATCCTACCGAGAGACAAGATGGCGGCCGCTCCGGACTGTTTAGAATGTTGACAGACACCGGAGGGCCAATCAGCTTCGCATCGCAAAGTTCCGATACGCGAAAAGTTTGCTAACCGGATCGCTGCCCGGAGCGCTGTTACAGATATATATCTTGATTTAAACATTAATTTCTCAAATTCCACTGAAGCACATATATTGAGACCTAGCAAAGGCACATCGGGCTAACAGTCCCTACAATTTTGCCAAGTTTCGTGAAAATCCATTCAGCCGTTCGGGCTAAAAGTGAGTCCAACCGCCCTATGGAAATTAACATGGGAAAAACGCGTTTTGGGACCCCCCTTTTTTCTCGGCCCCCCCTTGACGACCCCCCCCCCAAATTTCCAGGAGCTGCTCAGAAACAAAATGTGCCATTTTCCAGAAAATTTCAGCCAATTCCGTCCACAAACGCCAAAGTTATTAGGCATAGAATTTTCAGAAATCCCATAGGGAAAAAATCCTAACTATATATACCTACTGGCGACCGCCAGTAGGTAATATATATATATATATATATTCACTGAAAAAACCATAGGTTATAGACCATATATAGTTAGGAATTAGCATTTACAAAACCTTCAAAATTCACTGAAAAAACCATAGGTTATAGACCAAATATAGTTAGGAATTAGCATTTACAAAACCTTATTTTACTCACACAAAACCATTGAAATTCATATATAGTTAGTTGCACTAACTATATATCGCGCACCCGCAATCCACTGCTGATCATGTCACATATTACATCATTCAAGACATGGTCAGTGACATCACTGATGACATCACTGATGACATCTCAAATGACATCACTGATGACATCATTGATGACATCTCAAATGACATCACTGATGACATCACTGATGACATCTCAAATGACATCACTGATGACATCACTGATGACATCTCATTTGACATTACTGATCACATCACTGATGACATCATTCATGTGATAATACGATGAACCTCTTCAGACTCTAATATAACCTTAGATACACTCAGTGTAAACAGACACTCACAGACTGTCACTCATCCATGGAGTTACTCACACACCTAGTTAGTCATGCAAAGAATCAATCACACCTCCATTTCCTCAACTATACAGTTATACACACCTTACTTATTCAAACATATACTAACACATATTTACTCTCTTATACAATCCCTGATACAAGTTCACAATGATCCATACAGCCACTCACACATTCACTGGCTCTTATGCACAGTTATTTATATATGTCAACTCTCACATGTACTGTGCTTTACATATGTACTTACTTTGACATGTAACACTGAGTTATGCATTCACTCACCAATACACTCATGCACACAGTCAACCGCCCATACAGCTGTTTCCACATGCACTTTTGAACCCATATGTGAGAAGTTGGCCTGGTATATAATGCTCACTAGTTCTAGTGATCACTTTGTACCATGCCAAGCAACCCTTATGATGATGGTTGTAATTCAACCTTGTAGACCAGTTATCCTAGTGGTAACGTGGACAAAGCAGTCTTAGGCTAAACTCTGAAAGGCATGTGAAGCCAGCTGTTATACCATACACAACCCCCTTGAATACCAAATGAAAGGAACACCACACAGATATATATTGAAAATATATATTGATTTATTAACTATTAAAATCCCCTGGACTCTTTATGAGCAC
Source organism: Lissotriton vulgaris (assembly GCF_964263255.1). Lineage (NCBI taxonomy): Eukaryota > Metazoa > Chordata > Amphibia > Caudata > Salamandridae > Lissotriton > Lissotriton vulgaris. Next base: position 57,384 of record NW_028248599.1, read on the forward strand.
AGAAGCACAAGCGTTAAATCACAAGACAGTTTAAAATACACAGAAGTTGCACAATATGGATGAGCCCTAGGGGCCACCTAAACCATATACTAAATAAGTGGTATAAGGGATACCAGGAGGAAAGTGAAGAGGCCTAGGGCCTTGGGAATCGCTGGAGCTATTCGAGACTGGAGTTAACTAAGTCGGGAAAGGCCCACGGGACTCGGGTGCAGTGTCCAAAGTGCACGCACTTCTCAATACAAAGTCTATGGTGCGTAAAAAGCACAAAGTTAGAAAGTTAGGAACCTTCCGAGTGACCTACGGAGTTGAAACTTAAAACACAGGCCCTTGGGATGTGTACCAGTGCAGGAGCACCGGCGGAGCTGAGTTACCTCACCCACAGGAAGCGGGTGCACAGGGTCGAAGATGTGTCGGGTTTCGTCACGCTGGTCGATGGTGCTTGGAGCAGGAGATGCTGCAGGCGGCTCGATGAGAAGAGTTCCGGTGGATCCAAGGGTGGATCTGTAGATGTGAAGACCTGAAAGCAGAGGGGACAGTGTTCAAAGTCACTAGCCAGTGACTGCCGTGGAACCAGAGTGGAACCAGGTGATGTCGGGTGCAAACAGGCGTTGTTGGGTAGCTTCTTTCTGCAGCCACGTGGATACCCGGGGTCGAGGACGTCCAGGAGTCGGTCACGAGCTGTCCCACGTAGGCTTCTCGCTGTTGGCGGTGTCGGCGACCTGATCGGAGCAAACAGGCCTTGGCAAATGCAAGCCACGCAGAAGTTGAAAGATGCTGTTCACTCGGACCAGCAAGGTCAGAGCAGGTGCTCCTTTTCACAGGAGCTTGGGTAGGTCTGGAGCAACCAGACCTGCTGTTTAAATCTTCAGGTTCGTCGCCAAGATGGCCGCTGGCCGCGTGGCTAGTGGCCGGGATGGCGCGTCGAGTGGCACAATGCAAAAGGGCCCCACGCAGATCGTGGAGATGCTGGAGGGCTGATCTTCGGTGCAAGGGCTGCTCGGTGGTGGGGGTTCTCAATCCCCAAAGTACAACGTCGAGGATGCCTCAGAAGCTGCGCAGTCAGCTTTTCGGGTGTCTTTCAAGAGGTCCGGTCCCACGTCACTCGGTGCCTCCACGGGTCCCTTCTTCGCAGGGACTGTGGATCGGGCTCTGAGAGGTCTGGGAGTCTGGTTCTTGTCGGGCTCTGGGCTCGGTCTCCGGCGGGAGGTGGCGGCAAAGCAGACGTCGAGTTGCTGGTTGGTGCCTGTGTTCACAGGGTGGTCACTCCTTGGCCACAAGGGAGATTCTTCTTCAGTCTTCTGTGCAGCAGAATGTCGAAGTCCAGTCTTCTTCTTAGTTTTAAGTTGATTTCGGGATGATCTGCTGTGCAATGGCACTGCTCCCCCTCTTATTCCAATCTAGGGGGTGGATCACCTACTAGGTCCCTCCTCTGGGAGGAACCAGGAAGGGGGGCGGTTACACCCCCTTTCCTTTGTCCAGCTCCGCGCCAGGACTGGGGCTGGAAGGCCCCAGAACCGGTTTGGGCTGGCCTATGCACGGGGACACCTTGTGTGCCCCGGGCATGTCTGATTCTATTCAGCCCTGTCCTACCCAATACACAAAATCCTGTCTGGGGTGGTGCTCGCACCTCCCAAGGCAGGAAACCCTTTGTCCAGGCCACCATCTGCCGAGTTTCGGTCAGCAGCAGGAGGCCAGACTTGTGTCTGTGGTGGCAGCGTCCATTTTGTGAAGCTGAGGCTCTGTTTAACTTTAACCGGGGTTAAGGCTACACACATGTCGTGTCCCTCTAGAAGGGTGGAATGCTATCCCCGTCGCCAGAATTGGCGAGGGGATAGTATTCCAATTCGTATGACACCTTACTCGACATGTTTTGATAAAGCCAAACCAAAGATAGCATTTAACCGCGAGGATTATAATGCACTTAAGAGTATATGGTATGGCAATATCCCGGAACAGCTTAGGGAGTGGTTCCCGACAGCTGCAGACAGGCTCAGCTCATGCTAGAGCACCATCTCACATATTTCCAAGCACTCTGCCTCCAGGATTGATGAGGCCTTCCATAGGAGTGGCTGATAGGAACATATGTGTCCAGTTTAGGGTTAGGCACAGACATACTGTACCTAAGTAAGAGGTGGTTACACCGACTTACCCCAGCTGAGTGATCAGCCAGTTGTGTCAATTATGGAGGCCAGGCCAGGGGTGGCATAATACATGCTGCAGCCCCTGGTAGGCCTTGGATACACCTATGCCCTGGGCACCTAGGGTGCACTTATACAGGGGCTCATAAGGTGAACCAGTTCCAATTCGTAATGCACCTAGAGTGCATTGGCAGTAATTTAGAGAGAGAACAGCAGGCTGTGGGTCTGATTAGCAGGCCCACAGCCACATTAAGTCAGAAACCAGTGAAGCAAAAAGCAAAAATTTGGGGTGACCATAGGATAGCAGACCCTACTCTCCTACATAACCCCCCCCCAAACGCAGGGACATTAGACTAACCTTGACCAGTTGTGTCTTCATGTTCTAAGTGGAAGTACCTGGAGAGACCATCTGCGTTGCCATGGTCAGTCCCTGGGCGGTGCTCCACTGTAAAGTCCATCCCCTGTAGGGAAATGGACCACCTGAGTAGTTTGGGGTTTTCACCCTTCATCTGATTAAGCCATAGGAGGGGCTTATGGTCGGTCTGAATCTTGAAGTGAGTACCAAATAAGTATGGCCTCAACTTCTTCAGGGCCCACACCACAGCAAAGGCCTCCCTCTCTATAGCTGACCAACGTTTCTCTCTGGGGGTCAGCCTTCTGCTAATGAAAGCAATGGGCTGGTCCTGGCCATCTACATTAAGCTGTGAAAGCACTGCTCCCACTCCCAACTCAGAAGCATCTGTTTGGACAATGAACTCTCTTGAGTAGTCAGGACTCTTCAGGATAGGTGCAGAGCACATGGCCTTCTTCAGGTCATCAAATGCCTTTTGACAGATTTCTGTCCACTGAACCTTTTTGGGCATCTTCTTGGATGTCAGATCATTAAGAGGAGTCACAATGGACCCATAGTTCTTAACAAACTTCCTGTAGTACCCAGTCAGGCCCAAGAAAGCTCTGACCTGAGTCTGGGTAGTTGGAGGGGACCAGTCCTTGATGGTCTGGATCTTACTCTCCAGTGGTTGAACTTGGCCTCCACCTACAAGGTGGCCCAGGTATACAACCTTGCTCTGCCCTATCTGGCACTTTGTTGCCTTGATAGTGAGGCCTGCCTTCTGCAGAGCCTCAAGCACTTCCTTCAGGTGGATCAGGTGATCTTCCCAGGTGGAGCTAAAGACAGCAATATCGTCCAGATAAGCTGCACAAAAGTCATCCAACCCAGTGAGGACTTGGTTCACCAACCTTTGGAAGGTGGCAGGTGCATTTTTCAAACCAAAGGGCATCACCACAAACTGATAATGCCCACTAGGGGTAGAAAATGCTGTTTTGGCTTTAGACTCCTCAGCTAACCTGATTTGCCAGTAGCCAGCTGTCAAGTCAAATGTGCTCAAATATTTGGCAGAAGCCAACTTGTCAATGAGCTCATCTGCCCTTGGAATAGGGTGTGCATCTGTCCTGGTGACAGCATTGAGTCCTCTGTAATCCACACAGAACCTCATCTCTCTCTTGCCATCTTTGGTGTGAGGTTTGGGGACCAGAACCACTGGGCTAGCCCAGGGGCTCTCTGAAGGCTCAATGACACCTAATTCCAGCATCTTTTGCACCTCAGTCTTTATACAGTCCCTGACGTGGTCAGGTTGCCTGTAAATCTTGCTCTTTACAGGAAGACTGTCACCAGTGTCCACCACATGTGTACACCAGTTAGTCTGACTGGGTGTCAAGGAGAACATATGCCTGTATGCCTGTAGAACTTGTCTGCAGTCATGTTGCTGATGTTCAGTGAGGCTGCCACCTAAGGCCACACCATCAACTGAGCCATCCTCAGGGTTCTGAGTGAGCAGGTCTGGGAGAGGGTCACTCTCTTCCTCCTGTCCCTCATCTGTAGCCATGAGCAAGCCCATGTCTGCCCTGCTGACATATGCCTTCAATCTGTTCACATGGAGCACCCTGTGGGGGCTCCTGGGAGTTCCTAGGTCCACCAAGTAGGTAACCTCTCCCTTCTTTTCCAGAATTGTATGGGGTCCAGACCATTTGTCTTGGAGTGCTGCTGGGGCCACTGGCTCCAACACCCATACCTTCTGTCCAGGCTGAAATTCAACAAGGACAGCCTTTTGGTCATGCCAAGCTTTTTGTAATTCTTGGCTAGCCTCAAGGTTTTTAGATGCCTTTTCCATGTACTCTGCCATCCTGGAGCGGAGACCAAGTACATAGTCCACTATGTCCTGTTTAGGCTTTTTGAGAGGTAACTCCCATCCTTCCTTTACAAGACACAGGGGTCCTCTTACAGGGTGCCCAAACAACAATTCAAAGGGGCTGAAGCCAACCCCCTTTTGAGGGACCTCTCTGTAAGCGAACAAAAGGCAGGGCAGAAGGATGTCCCATCTTCGCCTGAGCTTTTCAGGTAATCCTTTAATCATGCCCTTTAGGGTCTTGTTAAATCTCTCAACAAGCCCATTGCATTGTGGGTGATAAGGAGTGGTGAACTTGTAGTTTACACCACATTCCTTCCACATAGCTGTCAAATATCCAGACATGAAGTTGGTATCTCTATCTGATATTACCTCCTTAGGAAACCCCACTCTGGAGAAAACTCCAAGTACACTCAGTGTAAACAGACACTCACAGACTGTCACTCATCCATGGAGTTACTCACACACCTAGTTAGTCATGCAAAGAATCAATCACACCTCCATTTCCTCAACTATACAGTTATACACACCTTACTTATTCAAACATATACTAACACATATTTACTCTCTTATACAATCCCTGATACAAGTTCACAATGATCCATACAGCCACTCACACATTCACTGGCTCTTATGCACAGTTATTTATATATGTCAACTCTCACATGTACTGTGCTTTACATATGTACTTACTTTGACATGTAACACTGAGTTATGCATTCACTCACCAATACACTCATGCACACAGTCAACCGCCCATACAGCTGTTTCCACATGCACTTTTGAACCCATATGTGAGAAGTTGGCCTGGTATATAATGCTCACTAGTTCTAGTGATCACTTTGTACCATGCCAAGCAACCCTTATGATGATGGTTGTAATTCAACCTTGTAGACCAGTTATCCTAGTGGTAACGTGGACAAAGCAGTCTTAGGCTAAACTCTGAAAGGCATGTGAAGCCAGCTGTTATACCATACACAACCCCCTTGAATACCAAATGAAAGGAACACCACACAGATATATATTGAAAATATATATTGATTTATTAACTATTAAAATCCCCTGGACTCTTTATGAGCACAGAAGCACAAGCGTTAAATCACAAGACAGTTTAAAATACACAGAAGTTGCACAATATGGATGAGCCCTAGGGGCCACCTAAACCATATACTAAATAAGTGGTATAAGGGATACCAGGAGGAAAGTGAAGAGGCCTAGGGCCTTGGGAATCGCTGGAGCTATTCGAGACTGGAGTTAACTAAGTCGGGAAAGGCCCACGGGACTCGGGTGCAGTGTCCAAAGTGCACGCACTTCTCAATACAAAGTCTATGGTGCGTAAAAAGCACAAAGTTAGAAAGTTAGGAACCTTCCGAGTGACCTACGGAGTTGAAACTTAAAACACAGGCCCTTGGGATGTGTACCAGTGCAGGAGCACCGGCGGAGCTGAGTTACCTCACCCACAGGAAGCGGGTGCACAGGGTCGAAGATGTGTCGGGTTTCGTCACGCTGGTCGATGGTGCTTGGAGCAGGAGATGCTGCAGGCGGCTCGATGAGAAGAGTTCCGGTGGATCCAAGGGTGGATCTGTAGATGTGAAGACCTGAAAGCAGAGGGGACAGTGTTCAAAGTCACTAGCCAGTGACTGCCGTGGAACCAGAGTGGAACCAGGTGATGTCGGGTGCAAACAGGCGTTGTTGGGTAGCTTCTTTCTGCAGCCACGTGGATACCCGGGGTCGAGGACGTCCAGGAGTCGGTCACGAGCTGTCCCACGTAGGCTTCTCGCTGTTGGCGGTGTCGGCGACCTGATCGGAGCAAACAGGCCTTGGCAAATGCAAGCCACGCAGAAGTTGAAAGATGCTGTTCACTCGGACCAGCAAGGTCAGAGCGGGTGCTCCTTTTCACAGGAGCTTGGGTAGGTCTGGAGCAACCAGACCTGCTGTTTAAATCTTCAGGTTCGTCGCCAAGATGGCCGCTGGCCGCGTGGCTAGTGGCTGGGATGGCGCGTTACACCCCCTTTCCTTTGTCCAGCTCCGCGCCAGGACTGGGGCTGGAAGGCCCCAGAACCGGTTTGGGCTGGCCTATGCACGGGGACACCTTGTGTGCCCCGGGCATGTCTGATTCTATTCAGCCCTGTCCTACCCAATACACAAAATCCTGTCTGGGGTGGTGCTCGCACCTCCCAAGGCAGGAAACCCTTTGTCCAGGCCACCATCTGCCGAGTTTCGGTCAGCAGCAGGAGGCCAGACTTGTGTCTGTGGTGGCAGCGTCCATTTTGTGAAGCTGAGGCTCTGTTTAACTTTAACCGGGGTTAAGGCTACACACATGTCGTGTCCCTCTAGAAGGGTGGAATGCTATCCCCGTCGCCAGAATTGGCGAGGGGATAGTATTCCAATTCGTATGACACCTTACTCGACATGTTTTGATAAAGCCAAACCAAAGATAGCATTTAACCGCGAGGATTATAATGCACTTAAGAGTATATGGTATGGCAATATCCCGGAACAGCTTAGGGAGTGGTTCCCGACAGCTGCAGACAGGCTCAGCTCATGCTAGAGCACCATCTCACATATTTCCAAGCACTCTGCCTCCAGGATTGATGAGGCCTTCCATAGGAGTGGCTGATAGGAACATATGTGTCCAGTTTAGGGTTAGGCACAGACATACTGTACCTAAGTAAGAGGTGGTTACACCGACTTACCCCAGCTGAGTGATCAGCCAGTTGTGTCAATTATGGAGGCCAGGCCAGGGGTGGCATAATACATGCTGCAGCCCCTGGTAGGCCTTGGATACACCTATGCCCTGGGCACCTAGGGTGCACTTATACAGGGGCTCATAAGGTGAACCAGTTCCAATTCGTAATGCACCTAGAGTGCATTGGCAGTAATTTAGAGAGAGAACAGCAGGCTGTGGGTCTGATTAGCAGGCCCACAGCCACATTAAGTCAGAAACCAGTGAAGCAAAAAGCAAAAATTTGGGGTGACCATAGGATAGCAGACCCTACTCTCCTACATAACCCCCCCCCAAACGCAGGGACATTAGACTAACCTTGACCAGTTGTGTCTTCATGTTCTAAGTGGAAGTACCTGGAGAGACCATCTGCGTTGCCATGGTCAGTCCCTGGGCGGTGCTCCACTGTAAAGTCCATCCCCTGTAGGGAAATGGACCACCTGAGTAGTTTGGGGTTTTCACCCTTCATCTGATTAAGCCATAGGAGGGGCTTATGGTCGGTCTGAATCTTGAAGTGAGTACCAAATAAGTATGGCCTCAACTTCTTCAGGGCCCACACCACAGCAAAGGCCTCCCTCTCTATAGCTGACCAACGTTTCTCTCTGGGGGTCAGCCTTCTGCTAATGAAAGCAATGGGCTGGTCCTGGCCATCTACATTAAGCTGTGAAAGCACTGCTCCCACTCCCAACTCAGAAGCATCTGTTTGGACAATGAACTCTCTTGAGTAGTCAGGACTCTTCAGGATAGGTGCAGAGCACATGGCCTTCTTCAGGTCATCAAATGCCTTTTGACAGATTTCTGTCCACTGAACCTTTTTGGGCATCTTCTTGGATGTCAGATCATTAAGAGGAGTCACAATGGACCCATAGTTCTTAACAAACTTCCTGTAGTACCCAGTCAGGCCCAAGAAAGCTCTGACCTGAGTCTGGGTAGTTGGAGGGGACCAGTCCTTGATGGTCTGGATCTTACTCTCCAGTGGTTGAACTTGGCCTCCACCTACAAGGTGGCCCAGGTATACAACCTTGCTCTGCCCTATCTGGCACTTTGTTGCCTTGATAGTGAGGCCTGCCTTCTGCAGAGCCTCAAGCACTTCCTTCAGGTGGATCAGGTGATCTTCCCAGGTGGAGCTAAAGACAGCAATATCGTCCAGATAAGCTGCACAAAAGTCATCCAACCCAGTGAGGACTTGGTTCACCAACCTTTGGAAGGTGGCAGGTGCATTTTTCAAACCAAAGGGCATCACCACAAACTGATAATGCCCACTAGGGGTAGAAAATGCTGTTTTGGCTTTAGACTCCTCAGCTAACCTGATTTGCCAGTAGCCAGCTGTCAAGTCAAATGTGCTCAAATATTTGGCAGAAGCCAACTTGTCAATGAGCTCATCTGCCCTTGGAATAGGGTGTGCATCTGTCCTGGTGACAGCATTGAGTCCTCTGTAATCCACACAGAACCTCATCTCTCTCTTGCCATCTTTGGTGTGAGGTTTGGGGACCAGAACCACTGGGCTAGCCCAGGGGCTCTCTGAAGGCTCAATGACACCTAATTCCAGCATCTTTTGCACCTCAGTCTTTATACAGTCCCTGACGTGGTCAGGTTGCCTGTAAATCTTGCTCTTTACAGGAAGACTGTCACCAGTGTCCACCACATGTGTACACCAGTTAGTCTGACTGGGTGTCAAGGAGAACATATGCCTGTATGCCTGTAGAACTTGTCTGCAGTCATGTTGCTGATGTTCAGTGAGGCTGCCACCTAAGGCCACACCATCAACTGAGCCATCCTCAGGGTTCTGAGTGAGCAGGTCTGGGAGAGGGTCACTCTCTTCCTCCTGTCCCTCATCTGTAGCCATGAGCAAGCCCATGTCTGCCCTGCTGACATATGCCTTCAATCTGTTCACATGGAGCACCCTGTGGGGGCTCCTGGGAGTTCCTAGGTCCACCAAGTAGGTAACCTCTCCCTTCTTTTCCAGAATTGTATGGGGTCCAGACCATTTGTCTTGGAGTGCTGCTGGGGCCACTGGCTCCAACACCCATACCTTCTGTCCAGGCTGAAATTCAACAAGGACAGCCTTTTGGTCATGCCAAGCTTTTTGTAATTCTTGGCTAGCCTCAAGGTTTTTAGATGCCTTTTCCATGTACTCTGCCATCCTGGAGCGGAGACCAAGTACATAGTCCACTATGTCCTGTTTAGGCTTTTTGAGAGGTAACTCCCATCCTTCCTTTACAAGACACAGGGGTCCTCTTACAGGGTGCCCAAACAACAATTCAAAGGGGCTGAAGCCAACCCCCTTTTGAGGGACCTCTCTGTAAGCGAACAAAAGGCAGGGCAGAAGGATGTCCCATCTTCGCCTGAGCTTTTCAGGTAATCCTTTAATCATGCCCTTTAGGGTCTTGTTAAATCTCTCAACAAGCCCATTGCATTGTGGGTGATAAGGAGTGGTGAACTTGTAGTTTACACCACATTCCTTCCACATAGCTGTCAAATATCCAGACATGAAGTTGGTATCTCTATCTGATATTACCTCCTTAGGAAACCCCACTCTGGAGAAAACTCCAAGTAGGGCCCTGGCCACAACAGGAGCTGTTGTGGTCCTAAGGGGAATTGCCTCTGGGTACCTGGTGGCATGATCCACTACCACCAGTATGAATCTGTGCCCAGATGCTGTAGGGGGATCCATTGGACCAACAATATCAATCCCCACTCTCTCAAAGGGAACCCCCACCACAGGTAGTGGTATCAGGGGGGCCTTTGTTGTTCCACCTGCTTTACCACTGGCTTGGCAGGTTTCACAGGAGCGACAAAACTCCTTGGTGTCTTCAGACATGTGAGGCCAGTGAAAGTGAGGGACAAGCCTGTCCCAAGTCTTGTTCTGGCCTAGGTGTCCTGCTAAAGGAATATCATGGGCCAAGGTGAGTAGGAAGCCCCTAAATTGCAGAGGTATAACCAACCTCCTGGTAGCACCAGGCTTGGGGTCTCTAGCCTCTGAATAAAGGAGTCCATCGTCCCAATATACTTTATGGGCACCTTGAGCATTCCCAGCAGCCTCAGCAGCAGCCTGCTGTCTGAGGGGTTCAAGAGAAGGACAGGTTAACTGAGCCTGCCCCAAGTCTGCCCTAGAAGGTCCCCCTGTCCCCAGAAACTCAACCTGATCAGGTTCAAGTTCTTCAGGGACAGTTCCTTCAGGGGTCTCAAGATCAGTTTCCTGTGAAGCCTGATCCTCACTTGTAGGCAGTTGGGAAGGCACAGCCTTAACCCTCCTGTTCTTCTTCTTGGGAGGTACTTGGTCCATTGTTCCAGGATCCAAGACCTGAGGTTCAGAGAGGCACTTTTTGGCCTGTGACCTGGTCACAGCAAGGACATGTGATGATATCCCTAACATCTCTGCATGAGTCCTGTACTCAACTTCTGACCATAGAGAGTTCTCCAGGTCATTGCCCAACAAACATTCTACTGGGAGATCAGCACTAACCACAACTTTCTTTAGGCCAGTTACCCCTCCCCAGGAAAAGTTAACAAGTGCCACACTATGTGTAGTAGTGACATTGCTGGCATTGGTCACCAGGTAATCATCGCCTGGCATGTATTGTCCAGGGTCCACAAAGTTAGGTGTCACCATAGTGACACTGGCACATGTGTCCCTGTAAGCTTGAGCCACTTTGTTGTTAATCAAAGGCGTCTGTCTGTATTTGCCCAGATTACTGGGACTTATGTCAGGGACCAAATCCAGGTCCCCTTCACAAACCAAAACAGCCTGTGTAAGAGTTCTGACTAGGTCAGAATCTCCTCCAGTTCCCAAAGTGATTCCCACTAAACCCTTGGCTTGAGGACCAGCACTGCTAACTGTACTAGTGGGTGCAGGTGCCTTAGGGGCTGCAGTGCTGGGGGCTCCACCCTTTTTACACTCACTTGTCCAGTGAGAGGTGTTCTTACAAGTTTTACACCAGGGTTTCTTTTGACCTTCTTTCTTCTTCTTCTTGGAAGTTTGGGACCCACCCTCTGTCTCAGTTTGGGGCCCTGTTGAAGACTTCTGGTCTTTAGTTTTCTGCTCCCCACCCTTCTGGTCTGTTTTCTTCTGGTCACCACCCTGGTTCTGGTTCTGGTTCTTTTGCTTAACTCTGGTTCTGACCCATTTATCTGCCCTCTTTCCCAATTCTTGGGGAGAGGTCAAATCTGAGTCAACCAAATGTTGATGCAACTGCTGGTTCTGACAATTATTTAAAATTTGTTCTCTCATCAGCAAATTGTACAATCCTTCATAGTCTGTAACCTTGCTTCCCAGCAACCATCCCTCCAGAGCCTTAGTGGCACACTCAACAAATTCAGACCAGTCCTGAGTCTGTGTCTTCTGGGTATCTCTGAACATTAACCTGTACTGTTCAGTGGTTAAGCCTAACCCATCAATCAGAGCACTCTTCAGGACCAGGTAGTTTCTAGAATCCCCATCACTAACTGTGAGGAGTCTGTCTCGGCCTCTACCTTCAAAGGAGAGCCACAAGATTGCTGCCCACTGCTCCTGAGGGATCTGCTGTACTCTGCAGGCTCTCTCCATTGCAGTAATCCATTTATGGATGTCATCCCCAGCTTTGTAGGGGGGCACAATCTTACTCAGGTTTCTATTATCAAAAGACCTGTCTTTATCCTTGTGGATATTGCTGCCACCAGTGGGTTCTATTACCCCACTCTCTCTAGGCTGTCTTGCTCTAGCAAGTTTCTCCTTAGCCAGGGCAACCTCTAACTCTTGCCTCTGGATCCTAAGCTCAGCCTCTCTCATCTTGGCCTCATGTTCCCTTCTCTGAGGGCTAGTCATCTCCTTTCTGGAGTGACCATGAGAGCCTCTAGAGACATGGGAGGTATTGGATTCACCTGAGTGATGCCTTCTCCTCCTATGGCCCTGGTTAAGTCCACCTGGGGGTCTGAATGGGTTGTTACCTGATTCATTCCCAAGTTGACTTAAGTTAGCCTGGTTCAGTCTACTGACCAGCACCTGACTATCTCTGTCATCATCTGACTCACTGCTTTCCACCTCCTCCCCCTCTTCTTCTTCCTCTTCATCTACCTGAGGAGCTCCAGTGGTGGAGGCATCCTCATCTACTAGGATGATAGGGGCAGGGGTGTCTACAGTATCATCCTCTGAAGGATGGCCTCCTTCAGCATTCCCTGTGGGGTTTGCTTTAGAGGTCTTTAGAGCTTCAGACTGATCCAAAAGCTCTCTTAGGTGGTCTGTAGTAGGGGAAGGCCCTGTCTTCAGACCCCTTAAGACACAAAGCTGTCTTAATTCCTTAAAGGGAAAAATAGCAAACTGGGATGGTGCCCTTGGAGGGTCACTCTCAACAGGAGTAAGTCCACTGGACCCCTCTGTTCCAGACATTGCTCTAGTGTGGGTGGATGTGTTGCAATCTACCTACACTGGTGTTTACCTACTAAACCTATCTAGTAGTTGTAGCTAGGGTGTGCTACTCCCTTTGCTCTACAACAACTAAGTTCAGTAGAACTTAAGTATACTAGTCTTGTTTTATATGTACCTAGCAGGTACCTGTGTGATCTTTCAGATGATAATCTCAAAGATTGTAATGGTAAAACAACAGCAAGCTCAGATCCCAATCCGCTGCTCACCAATGTGAGAAGTTGGCCTGGTATATAATGCTCACTAGTTCTAGTGATCCCTTTGTACCATGCCAAGCAACCCTTATGATGATGGTTGTAATTCAACCTTGTAGACCAGTTATCCTAGTGGTAACGTGGACAAAGCAGTCTTAGGCTAAACTCTGAAAGGCATGTGAAGCCAGCTGTTATACCATACACAACCCCCTTGAATACCAAATGAAAGGAACACCACACAGATATATATTGAAAATATATATTGATTTATTAACTATTAAAATCCCCTGGACTCTTTATGAGCACAGAAGCACAAGCGTTAAATCACAAGACAGTTTAAAATACACAGAAGTTGCACAATATGGATGAGCCCTAGGGGCCACCTAAACCATATACTAAATAAGTGGTATAAGGGATACCAGGAGGAAAGTGAAGAGGCCTAGGGCCTTGGGAATCGCTGGAGCTATTCGAGACTGGAGTTAACTAAGTCGGGAAAGGCCCACGGGACTCGGGTGCAGTGTCCAAAGTGCACGCACTTCTCAATACAAAGTCTATGGTGCGTAAAAAGCACAAAGTTAGAAAGTTAGGAACCTTCCGAGTGACCTACGGAGTTGAAACTTAAAACACAGGCCCTTGGGATGTGTACCAGTGCAGGAGCACCGGCGGAGCTGAGTTACCTCACCCACAGGAAGCGGGTGCACAGGGTCGAAGATGTGTCGGGTTTCGTCACGCTGGTCGATGGTGCTTGGAGCAGGAGATGCTGCAGGCGGCTCGATGAGAAGAGTTCCGGTGGATCCAAGGGTGGATCTGTAGATGTGAAGACCTGAAAGCAGAGGGGACAGTGTTCAAAGTCACTAGCCAGTGACTGCCGTGGAACCAGAGTGGAACCAGGTGATGTCGGGTGCAAACAGGCGTTGTCGGGTAGCTTCTTTCTGCAGCCACGTGGATACCCGGGGTCGAGGACGTCCAGGAGTCGGTCACGAGCTGTCCCACGTAGGCTTCTCGCTGTTGGCGGTGTCGGCGACCTGATCGGAGCAAACAGGCCTTGGCAAATGCAAGCCACGCAGAAGTTGAAAGATGCTGTTCACTCGGACCAGCAAGGTCAGAGCGGGTGCTCCTTTTCACAGGAGCTTGGGTAGGTCTGGAGCAACCAGACCTGCTGTTTAAATCTTCAGGTTCGTCGCCAAGATGGCCGCTGGCCGCGTGGCTAGTGGCCGGGATGGCGCGTCGAGTGGCACAATGCAAAAGGGCCCCACGCAGATCGTGGAGATGCTGGAGGGCTGATCTTCGGTGCAAGGGCTGCTCGGTGGTGGGGGTTCTCAATCCCCAAAGCACAACGTCGAGGATGCCTCAGAAGCTGCGCAGTCAGCTTTTCGGGTGTCTTTCAAGAGGTCCGGTCCCACGTCACTCGGTGCCTCCACGGGTCCCTTCTTCGCAGGGACTGTGGATCGGGCTCTGAGAGGTCTGGGAGTCTGGTTCTTGTCAGGCTCTGGGCTCGGTCTCCGGCGGGAGGCGGCGGCAAAGCAGACGTCGAGTTGCTGGTTGGTGCCTGTGTTCACAGGGTGGTCACTCCTTGGCCACAAGGGAGATTCTTCTTCAGTCTTCTGTGCAGCAGAATGTCGAAGTCCAGTCTTCTTCTTAGTTTTAAGTTGATTTCGGGATGATCTGCTGTGCAATGGCACTGCTCCCCCTCTTATTCCAATCTAGGGGGTGGATCACCTACTAGGTCCCTCCTCTGGGAGGAACCAGGAAGGGGGGCGGTTACACCCCCTTTCCTTTGTCCAGCTCCGCGCCAGGACTGGGGCTGGAAGGCCCCAGAACCGGTTTGGGCTGGCCTATGCACGGGGACACCTTGTGTGCCCCGGGCATGTCTGATTCTATTCAGCCCTGTCCTACCCAATACACAAAATCCTGTCTGGGGTGGTGCTCGCACCTCCCAAGGCAGGAAACCCTTTGTCCAGGCCACCATCTGCCGAGTTTCGGTCAGCAGCAGGAGGCCAGACTTGTGTCTGTGGTGGCAGCGTCCATTTTGTGAAGCTGAGGCTCTGTTTAACTTTAACCGGGGTTAAGGCTACACACATGTCGTGTCCCTCTAGAAGGGTGGAATGCTATCCCCGTCGCCAGAATTGGCGAGGGGATAGTATTCCAATTCGTATGACACCTTACTCGACATGTTTTGATAAAGCCAAACCAAAGATAGCATTTAACCGCGAGGATTATAATGCACTTAAGAGTATATGGTATGGCAATATCCCGGAACAGCTTAGGGAGTGGTTCCCGACAGCTGCAGACAGGCTCAGCTCATGCTAGAGCACCATCTCACATATTTCCAAGCACTCTGCCTCCAGGATTGATGAGGCCTTCCATAGGAGTGGCTGATAGGAACATATGTGTCCAGTTTAGGGTTAGGCACAGACATACTGTACCTAAGTAAGAGGTGGTTACACCGACTTACCCCAGCTGAGTGATCAGCCAGTTGTGTCAATTATGGAGGCCAGGCCAGGGGTGGCATAATACATGCTGCAGCCCCTGGTAGGCCTTGGATACACCTATGCCCTGGGCACCTAGGGTGCACTTATACAGGGGCTCATAAGGTGAACCAGTTCCAATTCGTAATGCACCTAGAGTGCATTGGCAGTAATTTAGAGAGAGAACAGCAGGCTGTGGGTCTGATTAGCAGGCCCACAGCCACATTAAGTCAGAAACCAGTGAAGCAAAAAGCAAAAATTTGGGGTGACCATAGGATAGCAGACCCTACTCTCCTACACCATACATCTAGTGAATCAACTGCTCACACATCTATGCACAGAGTCATACACCTCCCAGCCACCCACACACACACTCAGTCTCCCATACAAATACTTGGGCAACCAATCAATAACCCATATAGTTACTCATATAGCTACTGATCAACACATGCAGCAGTTTACAGAACAACAGACATAATGATGCACAAATTAAGACAGTTTAGTCACTAACCCATGCACTCAGTGAGACACATTTAATCACTCACTCATACAGTCAGTCATGCACCTACTAAATCCTTCATCCAGACACTTATACATCCACTCATTCTTCAATATGTAAGACATATTTTAACTTTACAGAAACATACAGTCACTGGATGTTGTCATCAGTGATGTCATCAGTGATGTCATTTGAGATGTCATCAGTGATGTCATCAGTGATGTCACTGACCATGTCATGAATGATGTAATATGTGACATGATCAGCAGTGGATTGGGGGTGTGTGATATATAGTTAGTGCAACTAACTATATATGCGAATTTCAATGGTTTTGTGTGAGTAAAATATGGTTTTGTAAATGCTAATTCCTAACTATATATGGTCTATAACCTATGGTTTTTTCAGTGAATTTCAATGGTTTTTTAATAGCAAATATCAAAAGCTGTAAAATGTATTCTTCTTTTAAAGGAAAAATATATTTTATATTTATTTAATATAATTTTTTATGTATATACATTTTTTGAGGGAACAAATTTATCAACTATCATGCTGAAGAAGAGTGTGGGGAAAAAAAACAAAGAGGAGGACTAAGAGGAAAGAACAATCAGTTCAAAAATACAATTGCTTTAAAGCATGAAGTGCTTTTCCACACATTTACATTTAAATAACTCATATTAGAACATACAAAATATCTACAGAGGAGACGGTGTACATTGAATTTTGGACTCTTCATTGGTACCCACATGTTGGTACTTACATCACCCACACACCACAACAGCTCTATTCAGAGCTACCCTACCTCAAAGCACTCTAAAATATTATTTTACTATTTTCCTTGGTTTTCCCCTTGTTAGGCTTTCCGGAACGCTACCCGGTGCGCGGACCAGGCTCCAGCCGTGCGAAAATTTGAATATTTTTTTTTTTTTTTAACATATATGGGCCTCCTCAGCCACCCTCAGAAAACCTAGGGGGTCAGGATATGTCTCCCGTGCCCCCCTATACCCATTCCCAACATTGTTTATCCTCCATCTTGTGACTAAATTAGTCCAAAACACAAGATGGCGGACTCCCGTTACGCTACCGGTGAGCTACCCGGTGAGCTTACCGGGTAGCGCTTCCACAGCGAAAAATCGGAAAAAAATGTATTTTATTTTTTTGCCTCGCGGGCCCTTTAATAGCCCCCACATCAATCCTAGGGGGTCAGGAGGCATCTACCTTGCCCCTTTCATTCATTTCCCCCTTCGTTTATTTCCACCTCTTGTCTCTCAATCCTACCGAGAGACAAGATGGCGGCCGCTCCGCACTGTTCAGAATGTTGAGAGTCACCGGAGAGCCAATCCGCTTCTCCTCGCGAAGTTCCATTACGCGTCTGGTACACAAACTGGGGAGCTAACCGGGACGCTGTCACAGATATATATATTTTTTTGAAAGTTAATTTCTCAAAATCCACTGGAGCACATATCTTGAGACCTAGCAAAGGCATATCGGGCAAACAGTCTCTACAATTTTGCCAAGTTTCATAGAAATCCATTCATCCGTTCGAGCTAAAAGTGAGTCTAACCGCCCTACGGAAAACTCAATGTTAAAAACACGTTTTGGGACCCCCCTTTTTTCTCGGCCCCCGCTTGACGAAACCCCCTCAAACTTTCAGGGGACACTCAAAAACAAAATGTGCCATTTTCCTGAAAATTTCAGCCAATTCCGTCCATCAACGCCAAAGTTATTCAACATAGAATTTTCAGAAATCCCTATTCAAAAAAATCCTAACTATATATACCTACTGGCGACCGCCAATAGGTAACATATATACTACCTACTGGCGGTCGCCAGTAGGTATATATAGTTAGGATTTTTTTCCTCTGGGATTTTTGAAAATTCTATGTCGAATAACTTTGGCGTTTGAGGACAGAATTGGCTGAAATTTTCAGGAAAATGGCACATTCTGTTTCTGAGCAGCCCCGAAAAATTTGGGGGGATTTCGTCAAGGGGGGGCTGAGAAAAAAGGGGGGTCCCAAAATGCGTTTTTCCCATTCATTTTTCCATAGGGCGGTTGGACTCACTTTTAGCTCGAACGGCTGAATGGATTTACACGAAACTTAGCAAAATTGTAGAAATTATTTGCCCGACGTGCCTTTGCTATGTCTCAATATATGTGCTCCAGTGGCTTTTGAGAAATTAACGTTTTAAAAAACAGATATATCTGTGACAGCGCTCCGGTTAGCGCCCCGGTTTGCGTACCTGACGCGTAACGGAACTTCGCGAAGCGAAGCTGATTGGCTACCCGGTGTCTGTCAACATTCTAAACAGTCCCGACCGTCCGCCATCTTGTCTCTCAGTAGGATCGAGAGAAAAGAGGAGGAGAAAAACAAAGGGGGACATTAATGAAAGGGGGCAAGGTAGACCCCTCCTGACCCCCTAGGAATGATGTTGGGGTTATTAAAGGGTCCCATGGGGCAAATAAAAAAAAATAACAATTTTTCGCAGTAGAAGCGTTTCCCGGTACGCAAACCGGGTCGCTCACCGGTAGCGTAACGGGAGTTCGCCATTTTGTGTTTCGGTCGAATTTAATCACAAGATGGAGGAAAAACAATGTGGGAAATGGGTATTAGGGGGCATGGGAGACGTATCCTGACCCCCTAGGTTTTCTGAGGGTGGCTGAGGAGGTTCATATATGTTTGAAAAAAAAATTGAATTTTTCGTGTGGTTAGCTGCTGGTACGCGAACCGGGTAGCGAACCGGGAAGCGAACATAAGTGAAAATTAGTGAAAAAAGGTACATTCGAAATTTTGAAAGAGTAATTATAGTTAAGGTAGCTCTGAAAAGAGCTTTTGGGTTCTGTGTAAGTTCTAGGTACTTATAAGTAGGTACCAATTATGACCAGAAAATCGTTTTTAAGGAAAAGGAATGATTTTTAAATTTATGAGAATTTATTTACTTGCGATGTGACTCCTGCAATGCGTCACTTTTTTGCGGAACAGATGCATGATGCATCTGTGCTGTTTTTGCCCCATGGTGCTCCACAGTGTAAATGTTAAAAGTGATGCATAAGTGGTGCAAGGGCCTTGTAAGTACACCCCCATGTGTGCATGGCCATTTCAAGTCACTTCCCCCTGGTGCAAGGGCCTTCTAAATATGCCCCCATGTGTGCTTGGCCATTTCAAGTCACTTCCCCCTGGTGCAAGGGCCTTGGAAATACGCCCCCATGTGTGCTTGGCAATTTTAAGTCACTTCCTCCTGGTGCAAGGGCCTTGTAAATACGCCTTCATGTGTGGTTGGCCGTCATTTTCCCCTGGTGCATGTGCCTTGTAAATACGCCCCTATGTGTGCTAGACAATTTTAAGTCACTTCTCCCATGAATCTGGGAGACTAATTTGGTAGAGACTAGTATGCTTTTTGGAGAAAATAAGGATGCCAGCTGTGCATTTAAAATGTTGTTTTGTGTCAAGTGTTTGCATTATGTATTCCTTGAAGATTTTGCTTCTTTTACAAATTGTAATTGTAGATAATGTGAAGTAGTAGTACTGACAAGGTGTGCTTGTACATAGGAGCTGTGCTGTGTCTTCAAATTATGATCAGAAAATCGTTTTTAAGGAAAAGGAATGCTTTTTAAATTTATGAGAATTTATTTACTTGCAATGTGACTCCTGCAATGCGTCGCTTTTGCGGAACAGATGCATGATGCATCTGTGATGTTTTTGCCCCATGGTGCTCCACAGTGTAAATGTTAAAAGTGATGCATAAGTGGTGCAAGGGCCTTGTAAATACACCCCCATGTGTGGTTGGCCATTTTAAGTCACTTCCCTCTGGTGCAAGGGCCTTCTAAATATGCCCTCATGTGTGCTTAGCAATTTTAAGTCACTTCCCCCTGGTGCAAGTTCCTTGTAAATACGCCGTCATGTGTGCTTGACCATTTCAAGTCACTTCCCCCTGGTGCAAGAGCCTTGTAAATACGCTCCCATGTGTGCTTCGCCATTTCAAGTCACTTTCCCCTGGTTCAAGGGCCTTGTAAATACGCCCTCATGTGTGCTTGGCCGTCATTTTCCCCTGGTGCATGTGCTTTTTAAATACGCCCCTATGTGTGCTAGACAATTTGAAGTCACTTCTCCCATGAATCTGGGAGACTAATTTGGTAGAGACTATTATGCTTTTTGGAGAAAATAAGGAAGCAAGCTGTGCATTTAAAATGTTGTTTTGTGTCAAGTGTTTGCATTATGTTTTCCTTGAAGATTTTGCTTCTTTTACAAATTGTAATTGTAGATAATGTGAAGTAGTAGTACTGACAAGGTGTGCTTGTACATAGGAGCTGTGCTGAGTTTTCGAATTATAATCAGAAAATCGTTTTTAAGGAAAAGGAATGCTTTTTAAATTTATGAGAATTTATTTACTTGCGATGTGACTCCTGCAATGCATCGCTTTGCGGAACAGATGCATGATGCATCTGTGCTGTTTTTGCCCCAAGGGCAAGTACTACACCAAATGTCGTTTTGGATTTCCACGATCGGTGATATCTAAAGGAAGAGTGAACAATTTGATGACTTCCCTGCGACATAATGTGACGAGGAAATCACCCAAAAACACATACAATTTGAAAAGAAACGAAGAGTCCAAGTACATCAACGACTACAACCCAGTGATTTTGTCCATGTGGAATGCTAACATGGATATACAGTTTGTGGCTAACAACTGTATGGCTGTGGCTCGGTATGTGACATCTTACATCACAAAAAAAGAAAAGACAGAACTGAAGGATATGTGGGAGGACATTTCCCATGAAAAGAGCCTCAGTAAGAAGTTGTACAGTTTCAGTCTGAAGATGTTGTCGCATCGAGAAATCGGAGCTTACGAATGTTCTGACCGGTTATCTTCAGCAAGTCTCTGTGCCAAATCTAGGAGTATCATTTGGGCGAGTCTTGGTCTTGCTGCAACGCGTAATCGAGTTCTGAAACCTGTACGGGAAATTGAGTATTTGGCGGAGAAGGAGCCAATCAGTACAGATATTTTGAAGACTAACATGTTGGATACATATTATCCAAATAGAAGCAGTCACCTGGAGAATGTTTGTCTGTATGAGGTTCTACAAAATTACAGTTTCAAGAGGAACATCAAAGAAGATATTGATAAAGGAGTGTATGCTGTAATTGGAAGTGAGGGATGTCTGGTCAAGCAAAGAAAATGTCAATTGGTAAATCATCAAAAATTGAATTGAGAATCTCCAGAAAGAAAAGAGTTTTTCTATTTCGCTCCTTTGCAACTTTTCAAGCCTTGGCGTGCAGAAGAGGAACTGCTTGGAGATTTCCTCTGTTACGAAGACTCTTTCAATGCAGCCAAGGAGTCCATAGAATGTCCTGTTTTTCCAAAATATCTAGAAATGTTGAATGTAGAAATCGAACAGGAAGCAACAATTGCAACTGAGATTGCTAGAGACAGTTCTCAGGACAGTCAGAGTTCTGTTTCATTGAGTCAGGATCCACTAGGAGAACCAGTTATCGAAAATGAAGCTGCCACTGCCATGATTGAAGTGGAAAGAGCCATGGCACATGCTCAGGAGGATGCGGTTAACTTAGAAGATTTGGAAAGACAACTCAACGTTGAGCAGAGGAAAATATATGACGAAGTTACCAAACAAATTGATCAAGGATTAAGTCATGAGAAGAAAGAGTGCTCATGTAAGTCGTTGAAGCCTGTCCGACTGTAGGTGAGTGGAGAAGCGGGAACTGGAAAAAGTTTTCTCATTAAAGCAATTTCATGTTATCTGCAGAAAAGAACTGAGTCATAGCTGTCTTGTGTTGTCACCGCTCCAACTGGACTGGCAGCACATAACATTAAAGGTATTACTTTGCATCATCTACTGATGCTGCCAGTGGAGCATGATAACAAATTACAATACCACAAGTTATCTAGAGATGCTTGTTGTGAAGTATCTAGAGTCCTGAAGAAGATGAAACTTCTTATTATTGACGAAGTAAGCATGGTTTCCAATGTCATGCTTGCCTTTGTGCATTTGAGAATGCAGGAAGTTCTTAAAACAGAGTATGATGTGTTATTTGGTGGCAAACACATCATTGTTTTCGGTGATCTTCTGCAGCTGACACCAGTGAAAGGACAACCAGTGTTTAAACTGCTTACGTATGAAGATACCAGGAAGTGCCTAGGGAGCATTGGCAACGTTAACATATGGTTAAACTTCAATTATGCTGAGCTGCGTGAAAATATGCGTCAGGCGAAGGACGAACATTACAAGAATATTTTACAAGATGTTAGAATCGGGAAAGTGACCGAGCATGGGAAAGTAGCTTTACATGCACGATTACTGTCAAATTTGTATCCAGAAGAAGACGTTCTGCCAGAGGATATTTTTCAGAAAATTACTGAGAAGAAATCTGGAATATGTTTGATGCCAACTCTGGAAGAATGTTCCATCTTCAACAACAAAATGTTAAATTTAGAAAACCAATAGATTGTGAAACTGGAAGCTATTGACAGAATAGAGCATATGGGAAGAACAATTATTTTGTCTGAGAATTTGAAATCTAAATTGGATTCATTAGAGAAGACTATATCTAAAACTGCTGGTTTTGAAAAGACTCTGAATGTGTGCTTAAATTGGCGTATCATTTTGAGAAGGAATTTACATGTTGAAAGAGGTCTGGTAAATGGATCAATGGGTAATGTTGTTGATTTTGAGAAATACAGAAATAGAGATGGAATTGAATTTTTAAAAATTAAATTTGATGGCGTTGAGGAAGTACAGCTAATTGGTCGTTGCACAGCTAGGTTTTTGCTTGTAAAAGACGTATATGTTCGCTGAAAGCAGTTTCCTGTTTGCTTGGCATATGCGTTGACAATCCATAAATCGCAAGGTTTAAGTGTAGACACTGCTTTGGTGAATATTGGCAGTTCTGTGTTCAAAGAGGGTATGGCTTATGTAGCATTGTCACGAGTCAGAACTTTATCGGGATTGTACTTGATTGACTGTGATGTCACAAACATTTGTGCGGATCTAGATTGTGTTAAGGAATACAATAGGTTAAGAAGAGAGTATGCGCCACATTTGCCTCAATATCCTTTGTTTGAGAAACGTGTGGTAGGCCGGAAACGAAGAGATATCAGTAATAGTAGGGAAGTTGTAGCAAAAAGACCAAAAGTCGATGAACCGAAAATTGTAAGCAGTAAGAAAATGAATTCTGTTGAAGATGTTGTTGGTTTTCAATTTGAAAATAGTTCTGGTGACAACTGCTATGCTAATGTAGTGGTTAATGTTGTCTTTTCTCTAGAAACTTTAAAAGAACAGATTGTGATCAATTCGGAACAAAGTTTTTGCTGTTTGTTGAATTCTGTGTTAGAGAAATGTAGCGCTGATAGAACAAGAGTACAAAGTGTGTCTGAAATTCGTAACCTATTAGATAAATGTTCAGGTCAAACGCAATTCTCTCAAAATATTCAGCAGGATTGGCAGGAGTTTTTAATGTATATGCTTAATGTATTGCAAGATGAAGGTGTAGATGTAGATCATCTGTTTGGCCTTTCTTATCAATGGCAGCATGACTGCGAGAATTGTACATTATCAAGTACTACTAGTGTAGATTCAGAAATATTTATATATTTAACTTTGCCAGACAGTAAATCAGTATCCTTTAATAAGCTAGTAAAAGCAGCCGATCAAAACATGGAGTGTAGCCAATGTAAGTCTGCAATGCTGTTCACATTATTTATGCGAAGATATGGCCACTATGTCATTTTAATGTTCCAATGATGTAGGCCTGATGGAACAAAATTGACAACTTTAATTCAAGATTTTGTGGCTTCTCAGTTGTCAATATCAGGAAGGACTTTTGTAACTGCAGCAATTGTATATCATGAGGGTCTTTCAACAACATCAGGACATTACACAACTTATTTGAAGTCTGGAAACGGCTGGTCATTCTGCAATGATTCTGTTTTAACTTTCAAAAAAAGATTGCCTTTTCACCTTAAAAATTCTTACCTGGTGTTCTTACAACCAAAATTTTAGGGAAGGAATCTCGGGATTTGTTCTGAGGAATTTCAAGAGGTTCTAATGGCTCCTACTCTATATGGCCTTGAGGATAAGTGTAGTACAGAACAAAAAAATTTTGTGTTAATAAGCTAATTCAAGCAGCAGATCAAAACAAGGAGTAGAGGTAATGTAAGTCTGGTGTCCACATTATTTATAGAAACTTATGGGTAAAATGTCATTTTACAATTTCAACTACATAAACTGGATGAAAATAAGTTGTCAAGTCTAATTAAAAATGTTTTGGCTACACAGTCGTCGATTTCAGGAAGAACATTTGTAACTGCAGCTATTATATGATATGATGGTCCTTTCACAACATCAGGATATTACACAGCTTATTTGAAATGTAAAAAAGGCTGGTCTTTTGACAATGATTACCATTTGACTATAAAGCAATGTTGCCTTTTGACTTGTTTTCAGAAGGGAGAATTTAGGGTAGGTAACTGGATTAAAATGATTCTAGGTGTTGCTGTAATTTACTGTGCTGTTTTAAATTGCTTTGTATGTCTTATTTTTCTTAAAACGATGGAGCTTATCTTTCAGAAAGTGGCGGGCAGAAAATAATAACAGTACAACAGAGTATAAGCTGTTCATAGGACATCCTTTGACGTCATAGAAAGTAAGTTACTTTTGAGGCGTTCTGATTTCTGATTGATTATATTGTATGGGTTTTTTAAACACAATCATTTTGATTGTGTTTTTTTTCCCCGCTGTTATATGATGAATACCTTCAACTCACTGTTTTCAGTGAAATTTAATATATCCTGAGAACAGCAAAAATAAACCATTTAATATGTTTAATTAATTCTGTACTTTGAATTTTGATTTTTAATATGTACTCATCTTGTCTGATGCTCACTCATCTTTTAGTACTTTCTATCAATTTTAAAATTTTTGTTCTCTCATTCACAGATTGAAAGTATAAAAATAACAAGTGACTAAGTTAACGATAATCATAAGGTAAGTGTTTAGTACTCATTCCGTTACATATCTTTCACATTTAACTTTTATTAGTTCCACTGCTTCATTTCTTTAACCCTCAGTTTCCTGCCTTTGCTACTTCCCTCATTCCTTTTTCTATTACTTACTTACTCTACTCTTTCCACTCCTTGTTTTAGTCCCTCTTTAAACAGTATCTCTGTGTTACTCCCTCTAGCTGTCTTTCTTTTAACATTACTCTCTGTTTACTTCCTCTTCTTTAAAAAAAAAAAAAAAATCTAGTTTGCTTCCGGTTCGCGTACCGGCGCGTGAACCGGGAAGCGAATCAATAGAAATAGAGGTTGTCAGAGTGCTAAACATTCTAGCAATTTCTTATAAAGGGGAGATAGTTCTGAAAAGAACTTTTTTTAATTATTTTTGTTGTTTTATATATTTTTTATTATTTTTTTTACTTTTTTTGTATTTTTTGAACGGTTTTATATTTTTTTTGTTTTTTGGGGGGGGGAAATGAAAATGATTCGTTATAAAGGGCTCAACAGGAGCAACAAAAAAAAAGATAATTCATTTTCTGGGGCGTTTTGGACATTTGTGATTATCAATAGCTGTATTGATTAAATGTATGCTACTCTCCCTGTAGCAAATCAGTTGGCCGCAAAAAATGCACATGTGTTTTACATTCCCAAACTTCATTTGGATATTTGGGACCATCTCCCTCGCCTCTGATCCCGTCACTGCCTCTTCATTGGATGTACTGGCCACAGGTGGGGGGTTATCTTGCAGGTCACGGACTTGTGCAGCACTATAATTTACAGGGTGCCACCTTTCCATATGCCGATGCATGGTATAATTCCCATAGCTATATTTCTTTTCTGTCCCTCTGAACAGATCATTTTGGCAGATCAGACAGGTAACGTACCGGGCATTTACCTTTTTTTGGCCCTGGGGAAATTAAAAAAATTGCCATATAAAGTTTTCTTTGACATGGGACCTCCTTGGCTGTTCAGGTAAAAACCTCCTGCTGCCTTGCACCTGTTCCTCTTCTTCCTCTTCTTCCTCCTCTTGCTGTAGGATAACCTGAGGAGGTGGTCCTCTCTTCCTAGGAGGTGGTGGTGGTGGTGGGGGTCCACCAGCTGCAGCAATCAATTAAGCCATTTCTAAGGAATAAAAGTAGGTCTTTCTCTCATAAAAATGAAAGTCAGAGTGAGGAAAAAAGATGGGGCTTTAATCATTTGGAAAGAAAAATATTCTAAACCAATGAAAAGTGTTATTTTTAGGTCATATGACCAAGCCTTACATCATTAGGAAACCAAAAGTAAAATGAACCAATGAAAAGTTTTATGAACAAGTCACATGACCTGTTATGCTTACGTTACGCATCCCGCTACGCACCCGGAGCGCTTCCGGGGCGCTGCGCTTCGCGCCTCGGTTCGCGCTCCGGAGCGCTTCCGGGTGCGCTAACGCGGCGCGTCATAAGAGTGAATATAAGGGAAGGAGACAGAGAGAATAATGTTAAAAGAAAGACAGCTAGAGGGAGTAACACAGAGATACTGTATAATAGATAATATGGCCTGGATACCCGTCACCCCCTCCCAACACAATCCCCAAGAATGGGAAGACGGATACGGTTCTTGAGCTTTTGGAAGGCGGGAGGGAGTTACCCTCCCGGCCGTATTTATTAAAATATGAAACAAAATTAAAACATTAAAATAACAGTTTCATATCATGTACAATTTCATTTATACATTACGATGTTTATTGGCTAACCTTAACATATCTCTAATGCTAGAAGAGCAACCATTTATTGTATATCAAAACACCAAACTTTATTAGCAACAACCTGAAAAGGAGGAAATATCAATATCAATCCACTTTATTGCAATACAAATCGCTGTCATCAGGGGCTGGTGGGTGGGTCAAAATTGGCTCTTGTTCCGTCCAGGGCTCACGTGCAACGAGGGGGTGCAGCTTCCAAGCACAGGAACAAGAGGATGCTTCCTTGGATTGTTGCTCCTTTTATTCTTCTCCGGGAGGGCGTGGACCCTCCTCAGACCGCCTACAGGGCGTGGCCAACGGCGTAAGTGTCTAGGACAACCCCTCTTGGGCGGGAAAAGGCGCGCTCCGGCTACGCCGCTTCGGGCATACCAGCCGTGACACGCCTCCCGCCCAAAATGGTTTCCCGGGGGGATCGGGGCACCTGACCATACGTTCGGGGGGACCGAGTGGTCGCCCCTTTCCATATGGCCTGGATACCCGTCACCCCCTCCCAACACAATCCCCAAGAATGGGAAGACGGATACGGTTCTTGAGCTTTTGGAAGGCGGGAGGGAGTTACACTCCCGGCCGTATTTATTAAAATATGAAACAAAATTAAAACATTAAAATAACAGTTTCATATCATGTACAATTTCATTTATACATTACGATGTTTATTGGCTAACCTTAACATATCTCTAATACAAAAGGTTCTCCTAGCCGATTCTAAAACATCCTGTAAATGCATTTCTCAAACTTCAAATTGTACATCCTAACATTACGGGCCAACGGCAAGGTCGTAACCGGTGTCAGATCCCTAAACCAGAATTCCCCCCCTTACTTGTGAGGGGCGGGCGCACAGAGGACTGTACCTCTGTGCCAACTTCCAATTTCCCTTGTCTTAACGGGGGCCCATATTTACTCGACGCCATCTTGGTAGTCGTCCGAGGACTCGTGTGAGGTGTCTAGAAGGTAGCGTAGACCCCCCTCCCACCCCACACTGCTTACCACATCCGCCGTCGCGGATGTCCTGGCCCCGGGAAATTCCAAGGAGGGGACCCGTAGCCCCTCCTCCCCAGGGAGGGGCCTTGACCGCCTTCCCTTTCGGCGGTCCCATCCTTAGAAGGGTACCGCCTCCCCGTGTGAGGGGCCAATGGCCGCCTCCCCCCAGGCGCTCCCATCCATAATGGGTGGCGCCCCACCTCTAGGGATCTTCCAATTACTGCTCACCGATCATGACCTTACCGCCACAGGCCGGATAGTTGACCGGCTATCCGGACCCCCCACAAAGCTCCTACTAAAGGTCATAGTTACGTAAACTCTTTAACCAAGCTAAGAAGTCTCCTATGAGTAAGACATTTCCCTCCCGGGACAAATGGACCCCATCCGCCAAATACATATGGTCCCCCCGGATACACCCGTGTGGAATACACTGCAATGTACCTGTACGAAACAACCTACTCAATTTGTTATTAACCTTCTTTACTGACTGGTTCAAAGCTGGCACAGAGAGGGCCCCCCGCCACACCTACCGTGGAATCATGTGTGACCATGCAATTGTGCACCCGGAAACCCTTCTCGCCAACCAACTTACTGTGGACAAGATTAACTCGAGAAGTACTCATCGACCCATGGTCACCAAATCATTGCCCCCAAGATGCACTATGATTACAGATGGCGGTGACCTCGTCCGCCCTAACAGTCCCTCAATGAAACTTTGAAACTGGTCAATACAGAGCCCGCCCCTTCCGTGGAAGGTCACCCTGTACCCGTATTCCCCAGCCACGTGAACCATGTCACCTGCTTTGAATACGTCTGCGGCGCGCCTCACGTATGAGTGGCCAACGACCCACACCCCTCTTTTCTCAGCCGGTGATCTTTGACCGCTGGTCCCCAGGTGATGGGTCAACTGCACAGTCCGCCCGCAAAGCCTGCTCGCGAAACTGAAAACCAAACAGAAAACAAGAAGCGTGAGTGCATGACATTAGCTTCACAACATGTGCAAACGCACATACCTTTTATAACAGTTTGAGGACCAACGCCCCAACCGCTTCACTTTTTCAACACTCAGACCCCTGGCTGTAGCCTCTGTAGCAGCCCCTATCCGGAAGGAATGGGTCCCAAAATCGCTCGGGTTCAAGCCCGCTGCCGCGATTGCCATTGTTAACACCCGCTGATACTGAATGCTAGTCAGTGGGGTGGCGTCGGTGTGCCTCAGCAAGCTTCCCCCCCATGCTGCCGCCCTCAGCGCTAAGTACTCTTCAACGCATTTAACCGGGCACATGGGGGATCCCGGAATCCGCTGGACTACCACACTGTCCCCGATCGCTCCCTGATCGGTCTTGGACCTGGCTATCGAGATCACCATTGTCTCGCCCTTAATTTGAATGTGTTCCTGACACAGTCCTCCCCCCGTGTCCTGCTTGGTCCTTGCTACCAGCTCGCTTACCCGCATAGCCCCATGGAATGCTAATGCAAAAGCGGACCGGAACAGCACTGTCTCTGACTGGGATGAACATGTCGCAGGAAGTACGGACATTAACAGGGACAACCTTTCTAAACCTATCGGGTGCCTCTCATCCACTCTACGACCCTCAAGGCGTTGCCACCCACGCAGCGCCTTCTGTACAAGAAAGGACGATGTGGGGTCCTGGATGCCATGAGCCCGCGCCATGAAGGAAATGGCGGCCCGGTGCGTATTGGCCGTAGCCACTGATCTGCCTGCCTGATGTAATGCTACCAGAAATTTCAGGACATACTCCTCCTGCCCCCAATGCTCCCCCCTAGCTGAACCCAAAAAGGACCAATAGGAACGGAACGCCCCTTCATATGCCTTCCTTGTCCTGGGTGCTAGACTCTCTCCCACGAGGTTTTGTAATCCGGGGCACCGAGAGACCAGAGAGCTTCGGGAAATGGTGCCGCCACCCAGTCCGCTGAGGGCAGAAAACCCCGGAAGGCCTGCATATGGGAACGAGAGAGTGCATCAGCTGCCTGGTTTAGTACCCCTGGCACATGTCTTGCCCTAAAGTGGACGTTTAATCTCATACATAGCAGGACAATTTCCTTCAGCAATCTCAAAATCCATTTGCAGCGTGCTGCCTGATTATTGATACACTCGACCACGGTCATATTATCAGACCAGAACACCACAGAGCGATCACGAAACCCCTCAGGCCATGTTTTCAAGGCCACCAGAACGGGAACCAGCTCCAGAAACCCAATGTTAACTGTGAGCCCATTATCGTGCCACCACGCTGGCCAGGTTCGTGCCGACCATTGATTGCCAAATATGGCGCCAAAACCTACACTCCCTGCCGAGTCGGTCCACAGCCCCAGTTCTTCCGAGGAAGCTGGCGGTTCGGTCCACACGACACGACCGTTGAAATCTGCCAGAAATGACAGCCATATGCGCATATCCTGGCGAACCTCTGCTGACAGTCTTGTGCGGTGGTGCCCTTCCTTGAGGCCAACCATGGCTTGTGCGATAGAGCGGGAAAAGGGGCGAGCCATCGGTATCACTCTAAGGGCAAAGTTAAGTTGACCCACAGCCTGCTGTAACTGATGGAGAGTTACTTTTCTCTCGCCGAGGCATATTTCGAGCGAGGCCCTGAATCTCGTTACCTTCTCTTTGGGCAAGCGGAAGCACCCCTCAACAGAATTGAGCTCAATTCCCAGAAACTCGAGTGCAGTAGATGGCCCTACCGTCTTACCTGGTGCCAGTGGCACGCCAAATTCCTTCATAAGATTACAGAATCCCCTCAAAGCCTGTGCACATTCCGTGTCCCCGGCTGCCCCCAGAAACAGAAAATCATCAAGGTAATGCATAACCTGCGTAAAGCCCGTGGCTCTTGTGAACGCCCATTGCAAAAAACTACTGAACTTCTCAAAATACGCACAAGAGATGGAGCAACCCATTGGCATACATTTATCCATGTAGTAGCGTCCTTGAAACATAAAACCTAGGAGACGCTGATCATCTGGGTGTACCGGGAGCAACCGGAATGCTGACTCGATGTCTGATTTAGCCATCAGCGCTCCGGGCCCCAGGCGATTCAAAATGGCGACGGCCTCATCAAAGGATGCGTACCGCACTGAACAAACTCCCGGGTCAATCGCATCGTTCACCGAAAGACCCCTAGGAGCGGACAAATTGTGTATTAACCTGAACTCACCTGGGTCCTTCTTGGGGACCACTCCCAACGGTGAACAAACAAAGTCGCCAACTGGTGGCATGCCAAATGGCCCAGCAACCCGACCTTGGGCCACTTCCTTCCCAATCTTTGCCTGCACCACCGCCATATTTTGTTGAACCGATAGTTGGTTCTTACATTGTGCATCCCCCCGAAAATCCCCCGCCGGGATGCGGAAACCATATGAGAAACCGTCTCGCAACACCCCGGCGGAGATATAATCAGGGTATTCGTTCAGCCAAGGGATCAGTGCCATGATATCAACAGGAGTAGGTAATGGTGCCCCTCGGTCGATTTTAAACCTGTTTGGCGCCTCCTCTACCTCCCGTATCACCATTCTTGGCTCTGCACGAACTCTCGGGGTGTGAGGACTGTCCGCACCCTGCACACTCATGCCTGAACTTGCACGTCCCCTGTGGCCTAGTGCACTTGCCTCTGTTAAAGCTCCAACAGACCCCTTTCCTACCCGAGTTCCCATTATTCTTTGCGTTCTGATCACTGCTTGTGCCCGCTCGAAAGGGCGCCCCCAAAGAATGGCGGGAAGGCTCAGCCCCGTTCCCGCCCAAAGAAGGCGACTTCGCCGTGTTCGACCCCACAAGTTTCTGCCAGGAAATGGAGTCGAAACAATCCCACATCAGGGATGAGTCGTGCTCCTTGTACTTACGAAATGTGCTATCATAACCACACCATTGATTGCCCCCGTACGATTCATAGAATTCCATGATACGTGTCTGATAAACAGCTAGTTCCAACAATAATTCGGGCCTACGTTCCCCCATAATTGCAGTGAACATTCCAAACGCCCTGGCCCAATTGGCGATCGTTTCATCTACTCTGAAACCCGCCATCTTTGCACGCCATACACTAGGATGCAACAATTCCTTCTGATTTCTCACATGCTCAATCTCATAGTGATCGGCCAACAAGGAAAACATGTTCACATATTTATCAGCCCAAATCCTTTCTTTCACATCCATCGGGATATGTTGAACCACTTTTTCCCTCCGTGAGGATAATGATCCCTCCCCCGCCATTGGCAATGGCTGCTTACCCGAGCAAGTAGCTGTGACTGTTGTCGCTGCCGATCCAACGCTCGATACTGGTTGTTCCACAGGAACCTGCGGGGAAACAAGAGGACAAGGTGCAACTGCTTCATTACCGACCTGGCTTCCTCAGCCGTGGCCCCCTCGTTCTCTCTGCCCAACCATGCCGCCAACTGGGCAGCCAGCTCAGGAGGCATATCCCCCTCGTTCACCGGAGTGACCACTACAGGGATCGGTTGTCCCGTCTTCGGGACCGGAACTGGGGCCTCGATTGGAGTGACCGGGCTCGCTGGAGGTGATTCGGGAACCGGAGCCTCCCCACCTGATGCCCACTTCCTGGCCCTTCTACCTCTCCCGTTAGGGATTACTCCCGGCAATGCTGGTCCGATGACTCTCTTTGGTCCACCCGCACCATTCATCGCCGCCATCTGCTTCTTCATGTCCGCCATGTCCTTCACCAGCATACGAAGCATCTGTTCGGTTCCAACCTTCTTTCCGACCTTCTTGCCAGGCATCGTTCACGGATATTCCTTGAGGTCCTAGGTCAACAGGCTCCGAAAGCTCTGAAAGAAGAAACACAAAATTACAAGTTCTCAAAATTGGCTCTTGTTCCGTCCAGGGCTCACGTGCAACGAGGGGGTGCAGCTTCCAAGCACAATTCCTTGGATTGTTGCTCCTTTTATTCTTCTCCGGGAGGGCGTGGACCCTCCTCAGACCGCCTACAGGGCGTGGCCAACGGCGTAAGTGTCTAGGACAACCCCTCTTGGGCGGGAAAAGGCGCGCCCCGGCTACGCCGCTTCGGGCATACCAGCCGTGACACGACTCCTGCCCAAAATGGTTTCCCGGGGGGATCGGGGCACCTGACCATACGTTCGGGGGGACCGAGTGGTTGCCCCTTTCCATTATACAAAGAAAAGATGTAAGAGGAAAAAATGGAGAAAAAGAAAATAGAAAATAAAGTGAAAGAAAAACAAAGAGTTGAAGAATAATAAACAAGAGTTACTTGGAGAATGTGAATGAATCTTCAAATTAAAAAGAAAGAGAGTAAAGGATGTGGAGTAAGAGGTAGGGATAGAACCGGACTAAAACAACAACCCTGAGGGAAGGTGTTAAAAAACAGTGAGTGAAAGTAAATAGGATTAAAACAAGGTGTATGATAGTGAATAAGGTTAAAACATGTGGAATGACAGAGAGAAAAAACAGAAAGAAGAAAAGAACAAGTGATAGAAAAAGAATAATTGAAGCAGCAAAAAAATGTAAATAAGATAGTGTGCTTGAACTACAGGGAGAAAGCATAATGAACAACTTGTAAAAGAGTGAAGAGACAGAGACAGTGAGATAAGAGAGACGGACTGAGTGGAAAGGAGTGAGGAACTGTGAGAACAGAGGGACTGACATAAGGAGTGGAAGGAGTGGAGTAAGTAAGTAATTGAAAAGGAATGAGGGATAAAGCAAAGGAAGGAAACTGAGGGTTAAGGAAATAAAGCAGTGGAAGTAATAGAAGTTGAATGTGATAGAGATGTAAGGGAAAAAGTACTAAATACTTACTTTATAGTTGTTGTTAACTCCATCACTTATAATTTTTTTACTATCAATCTGTGAAAGAAAGAACAAAAATTTTAAAAATATTAAAACATGTATTTAAAAAATAGAAAAGACAAGGCATAAGGTTGAAAATCATACAATTTTACAAAGAAATAAAGTTAGAGATAAACATTCAGAAAGGAAAATAAAGTAACGGTGAAAGACAGATAGAGTCAAAAAGAAATAGAAATAGAGTAAATTACTAAGAGAATAAAAAGGAGGATAGATTCAGTGACAGAAAAGAAGGATAGAAGAGAAAAAGAAACTGAAGATGTGTAAGATACTAAAAGAATGTGAGTAAGGTAAACTAAATAAGGAAAGGGTGAATAAGGAAAAGAGAGTGAGGGAGAGAGGGGCAGAGAAAGTGAAGGCAAGAGTGTCAGATACAGACTGAGTGAAGCAACAACGAAAGGTAAATGAGTGAAGGTGAGTTATACTAACTGATTGCAACAAAAAAGGAGAACCCAAAAATATTTAATTCCGAAAACAAAGGGAGAAAAGATGGAAAAGAGAGGCGAAGCAGAGGGTCTAAAAGCTAGAAAATGGTGCATGAGAGAAAAGAAAAAAGCAGAATTGTAATAAGGAAACAAAAGTTGAAAGATAAGTGGAGTTAGAGAACAAGGGTGAAAGAGAATAAAACAAAAGGCAATGTGAGTATGTAAAGAGAATTCATATAAGGTAGTAAAAGACAAGTGAGCGTGAGACACGATGAGTACAAATAAAAAATCACAATACAAAATATAGAATTAATTATACATGTTAAATTGTTTATTTTTGCTGTTCTCAGAATATATCAAATTTCAATAAAAACAGTGAGTTGAAGGTATTCATCATATAACAGCGGGGAAAAAAAACCCACAATCAAAATGATTGTGTTTAAAATACCCATATAATATAACAAATCAGAACTCATCAAAAGTACACTTACTTTCCATGACGTCGAATGATATGCTATGAACAGCTTATACTCTGTTGTGCTCTAAAAAATCCGTGCCCGCCACTTTCTGAAAGAAAAGCTCTTTTTTTTTGAGTAATATGTTAGAAAAAATAAATGACTTTTCGCTCTCTACCACATTTCTCCTCAAGGCCAAATCGTGTAAGAACCATTTTAAAATCTTCGAATTCCGCAAAGCAAATCCCGTCATTTTCTTTTTCCCTGACTTTCAGAAAGAAAACGTCCAAAATCACTTTCACAATCTTGTACTAATAATATCTCCCCTTCTAGTTTACTCATGTTTCACATTTCCTATAACATTGATACCCCTTACTATGAGGTACACTTACACTACCTCTATGACTTTTCCAATTTTTTCATTCTCCTGATCTCAGTTACTAACAAAGCAATTTAAAACAACAGAGTAAATCATATCAACTCTTTGAATCATTATAGGCCAGTTATGTACCTCTATGACTACTTTACATTTTTATTTATTATGTTCACTCTAATTCACAAAGCAATTTAAAACAGCAGACTAAAATTTATCAACTGCTCCAATCTTCGTAGGCCACTTTCCTTCCCTAAAATTTTGGTTGTAAAAACACTAGGTAAGAATTTTTTAAGTCAAATGGTAAACGTTTTTTGAAAGTTAAAACAGAATCATTGCAGAATGACCAGCCGTTTCCAGATTTTAAATAAGCTGTGTAATGTCCTGAAGTTGTTGAAGGACCATCATGATATATAATTGCTGCAGTTACAAAAGTCCTTCCTGATATTGACAACTGCGAAGCCACACATTTTTTAATTAAAGTTGTCAATTTAGTTCCATCAGACCTACATTGTTGGAACATTAAAATGACATACTGGCCATACCTTCGTATAAATAATGTGGACAGCATTGCAGACTTACATTGGCTACAATCCATGTTTTGATTGTTTGCTTTTACTAGCTTATTAAAGGATACTGATTTACTGTCAGGCAAAGTTAAATATATAAATCTTTCTGAGTCTACACTAGTAGTACTTGATAGCCTACAGTTCTCGCAGTCATGCTGCCATTGATAAGAAAGGCCAAACAGATAATCTACATCTACACCTTCATCTTGCAATACATCAAGCATATACATTAAAAACTCCTGACAATCCTGCTGAATATTTTGAGAGAATTGCGTTTGACCTGAACATTTGTCTAAGAGATTTCGAATTTCAGAGACACTTTCTATTTTTCTTCTATCAGTGCTACATTTCTCTAACACAGAATTTAACAAACAGCAAAATCTTTGATCCAAATTGACCACAATCTGTTCTTTTAATGTTTCTAGAGAAAAGACAACATTAACCACTACATTAGCATAGCAGTTGACACCAGAACTATTTTCAAATTGAAAACCAACAACATCTTGAACAGCATCCATTTTCTTTCTGCTTACAATTTCGGGTTCATCGACTTTTCGTGTTTTTGCTACAACCTCAGTGAAAAAAAGAAGGGAGGCCTCCGCTATAGTTAAATAGGGGACAAGGAGTCTAAATATGAGGAACAAAAGAAGGTCCCACACCAAATCAACTCAAAAGAACCCAAGTGTAGTTCACATATTCCTCAAAATGCCAGGTCTAGCTTAAAGTCTGTACCATGTAAACATTAACAAATGTTAAGCAAAATATGAAACATAGAAAGTGTGTATATTATAAAAGTATACAATTTATTACAATTCAAAGATAAAATCAAACAATTTATACAATAAATGTGCCCAAATACACAATAGCTTTTTATAAAAAAACAGTTAAAAATCACAATTTAAAAACATTTCATCATGAATGTCACAGTTTTTCTTGTAGTCGACGTAGCGTTTCGGTGAATCAGTGATAACACCTTCTTCAGGACAAAGAATTCTATAAAAAAACATTGCAGTTAGAGACATGCCATGGTTTAGAAAAACGGCATATTCTACCTTTTTATTATTAAACATTCTACGTTGTTTTTGGGCGCAATTATCACACACATAGGGGGATTTATTTATATTAAAAAACGGTCACAGATAGACTCTATGTGGTACATTACTAAAGGCATTCGGTCTATATGACTCTATACTTGGGTCTTGTGGCATGAGGACATAAAGTCCTCATGAGGGTAGCTATAAGAGTTCAAAAATCCTGTAGCATACCTGTGTGTTGTTTTAACACTATCCTCACTCTTTCAATTTGGAGGAGTTTTTATGGTCGGATTCAATCAGACTTGGTAGACATCTGGAATCTTTAATTTCCAGTTTGCAGTCCCTTGGTGAAAAGATGATTGTGATTACTTTTCTTTTAGTCTTAAGTCATGAATTATAGACTTTTCTATTTTTATCAACTTCCCCTGAATAAACATGCTAATTTTACCTTGTTATGTCAGGAGCTCTGTAGTGATGAGGGTACCGGAGGGGGGCCACCGTATTGTAAATAAAAGCACTGTTGGAATAAAGAAGTAATCTTATCTTTCAGGAATCTGATCAGTCATAGTTTCCGTTGTTTAGCTGATTTACTAGCGTATCCTTAGCATAGTTTCATAAGGAAAGGACTCACACTTATGTGCTTAAATTTACAGAAGTGGAGTGCACATTGCGCAACATGAGGCATCCTACTGCTTGATTCTAGGGATACGACTAGCATATCAAAATAGACTTTACATGATAGAGGTCATCTATTATTTCTTAAGTTTCACTCACCTAAGAATAAGCAAGTTCCTTATTCATATTAGCGCCACTGGATGCTTTCAATTTTGTCCGCGGCGACACTTTATTAGCAATTGTGGATGATAATAAATCCAACCTGTAAGGAATCATATGATGGCCTCAGTGTGTATTCTTTTTAAGTTAATTTACACAAAGAAAAATTTTTTGGGGACTTACTGGGTGGCTCCATTCAATAGCTTAATCTAAAATTTGTATTGGGTTTTATAATCTCTTTCTACTGATTTGTGCCCATGTTATAAAATTGTAGGGGTTTTGGCGTATAGGTTAGTTTTCAATTCAAATTACTTTCTTCGCTATCCTGCTGGTACCTTATTTGCGATAGCGGGGTGGTTGAACAGAGAGCAATTCAGTTGCGTAGGTACTACCAGAAATCTATTAACTGACAGGTAGTATTTTTGTGCTGCTCTGGTTGAGTTACTAGAGGGAGATATTAATTAGAACTGGGGGCCTTGGCAAAAAAGCGGGTTGATCTAACATACATTTTGGATTGTTCTTACCTTCGTGTTGTGGATCGGCCTCCCTGCTCCCCTCTCAGTCCTTTCGGCGTCTGGTTGTCAAGACGGTTTGCCAAGTGTGTGTCTTGGCGTT
This sequence comes from Lissotriton vulgaris, assembly GCF_964263255.1. Lineage (NCBI taxonomy): Eukaryota > Metazoa > Chordata > Amphibia > Caudata > Salamandridae > Lissotriton > Lissotriton vulgaris. The sequence continues at coordinate 94,795 of NW_028248599.1, forward strand.
CGTCCGCTTTTCTTTTAAAAGCCAGTTTCCGCGGGAAAAGAAGTCAATTACGTGACGTTTTATTCTCCGCGTCACTTTCTCATTGTGACGGATTGAAGTAAAGAACTACAATTGTAGTTCTGTATATCGATCGCGCACAACGTTGACAGATGTGCGTATGTAAACACTACGGCGCGTTTGTTATTGTTTGAGGTGGCGAACAGTTTGGATTACTTGCGGGGGCTTCTCAATGTCTCTTATGTATTTTCGCTGTATTGACTCCAAAGTAACTATATATAACCTCCCGATTCAGTGAGCTATTTATTAATAGGTTTTATGTATTATTCTGTTCCAATATATGGTGGGAATGATATTTTATGCAGGTGGTTCTCAATTTGGGATTCATTGGGCTCCAAACTGTGAAGTTCATTCTCGGGATTGGATATTTAGGTTTTGAATGGGGTCAGGAGAGTCAGGTCCTATGCTACCGGTGCTCATATAAATTCATGTTATCTTATTATCAAACTAAAGGAAATTACTGTTATTATCTTCATAAGATCTGGGCATAATTACCTGAGTAGTGCTAGCTGTTTCTGCACAGAGGTACATGAGAGTTATGCGGATGTAGGGCTATTGTAGGATTCTTTCCCAATCTTCCCTTGTGTTGAGACCCTCATTCACTGAATTAAAACGGGACATATAAAATTGTTCCCGTTTTTTCCGTTTCATGTTAATGTCACCTCCTCTCATATTTTGAGTGATTATCTCTAGACCACACCATTTTAATTGTTCGATTTTGTGGCCAGCTGTTTTCCAGTGGTCTACGAGTGGGGCTCCAGGTTTGTTACATCGTATTGCAGATTTGTGTTCATTTAGTCTGACTCTAACTTCGCGGGATGTTTCACCAATATAAACACAGTTGCAGGGGCATTTGATTAAATATATTAAATTTTTGGATCTGCAATTTATGAATGATTTAGTGCGGTGTTTTATTTTTTTATGCTCTATCTGGTTGCCCTTGATCACGTTGTTGCAGTTTGAGCATTTGCTACACGGGAATGTCCCGACTGGGAGTGGGTTATTGTCTATAGTTCTCTGTGCTTGGGTTGTTTCTCTATAGGTGTGTACTAGGCTGTTCTTGATTGTTTTATTTCTTCTAAAAGCAAAGATTGGTTTAGGAATCGGTTGTTTGCTGCTATTAGTAGTGATTAGGTTCCAGTTCCGGTTAATTATGTTCTTAATTTTATTGCTCACTCCGCTGTAGTTTGTCACGAAAACTAACCTGCTATCTGTTTCTGTATTTTTTGTTTTTTGTTCAAAAAGATTATCCCTATTGAAGTATTTGGCTCTTTTGAGGGCTTGATTGACCATCTTTTTGGGGTATCCTCTGTCTGTAAGTTTTTTGGATAATATTCCTGCATGTTTCAGGAAGTCTTGGTTGTCTGTACAGTATTGTTTCAGTCTGAGGAATTGCCCGAAAGGGATGTTATTTTTCGAACATGGGGGATGGTGACTATCGTAATGCAGCATGGTGTTTCTATCGGTTTTTTTTGTAAAGAGCTCAACTATAAGGGCGCCCGCAGAGTGTTTAATGACTATGTCCAAGAATTCACATCTTTCTTGGTTGTAATGACTGGTGAATCTGAGATTTTCATCCCCTAGGTTGAGCCAAGATATGAACTCCTCCAGGGATTCCATGGGTCCTGTCCAGATAAAAAAAATATCGTCTATATATCTAGACCATAAAGAAATATTTTCAAAAAAAGGGGCAGTCGAATTAAAAATATGTGTTTCTTCAAATTGGGCCACATATAGGCAGGCCAGACTGGGAGCACAGGTGGCTCCCATGCTGGTACCCTTGGTCTGCTTGTAGAAATCTTTCTCAAACAAAAAAATATTATTTTTGAGGACTATGGTAACGCAATCTATAATAAAGGTTGCATGTGGAGTTGGATCTTGATCGTTTTCACATAGTAATTTGCTGATTGTATTTATAGTACTATCCTGTGGTATGTTAGTATATAGTGCTTCTATGTCAAGCGTGACCAGGTATTGTGTGTCGGGGTTGAAGGGAAGGTTCTCAATTTTTTGGATAATTGCCGCCGTGTCTTTTATGTATGCTTTTTGTTTAGTAACGTGAGGTTGCAGGAAAATGCCAGCATATTTACTGAGGGGTTCCGTCAGGGAACCTATGCTAGACACAATGGGTCTCATGGGGGGGTCTGTGGAGTCTTTATGGACTTTGGGAAGTCCATAAAGTGCAGGTATAGTGGGGTTGGTGTTTAGGAGGAATTTGTATTCTTCCTCACAAATAATATCCTCCTCTTTTGCAAAGTCTAAAAGATGTTTGATGTTGATTTCAAGCTCAGACCACTCGCTTCTGTTGGACTTTCGATAGTGATCAGTGTTGTTCAGAAGTAAATGCATTTTCTCATTGTAGTATGTTGTGGACATCACAACAATGCTCCCACCTTTATCGGCCGGTTTAATAGTAAGCATATGATTGTTTTCTAATTCAAGCAATGCTTCTTTCTCTTTTTTATCCAGATTAAATTTTATCCAATTCTTTTGTTCTACAACTTCTGAAACACTTTTAGTTACAGCTATTTCAAAGGCTTCTATTTGTTTGTTAATTTGGCCCAATTAGGGAGTCCAAGTGGATTTGACTTTAAGGCCTGATTTGTTGGGACGGGTGATTCTTTCCTTGCCCTCGAAAAACGTCATTAGTCTTATTTTTCTAAAAAAACTTTGAGGGTCCCTTTCCAAACTAAATTTATCTACCGGGGAAGTGATTGCATATCCTAAGCCTTTTTCTAATACCTGAATTTGGTGAGGGGAGAGAGTTGTATCTGAGAGGTTAATTATAGGTGCTTTATTTAGATGTCCCAGGTCTTCTGGCTCCTTGTTTGGGGTCTCTGTTGATGTTGAGGCACATATTTGCCCCTCCCTCTCCCTCTCCCTCTCTGCTGTGTGAAGTTCTGACGTTGTTCTAAAAAAGGAAGTGATGGTTTATTTGGGCCTTTGGGGGTATCTTGTTCTTTGTTGCCATGCCTATTGTCATTCTGTGCTTCATTTTCGCTGTCTGAGCTGGTGTAGGACGTATCAAAAAATCTAACCTTCTTTTTTGGCTGGAAGTTATAACCCTGGTTACGTTGCCATGGTTTACGGTATTGGGGTGTTTCTCGTGGTCTATCATAATAGTCCTTTTGTAAGTAAGGATATGTAATCTCTGGATTATATCTAGCCACATCGTTTTTTAGTTTATTGCTTTTTTTGTTAAAGAGATAGTCCCTATAACCATCTACGTCTTTCTGGATGTCCTCCAGTTTTTTGATGGCATCTTCCAATGCCGGATTCTCACTGAGTTTTTTCTCCATTTCATTGAGTTCCTGTCTTTCTATTATTAAAATGTCAGAGGCGGTTTCAATAATTAAAAGCATCCAGTCACGGCTGCATCTGTTCGCGACAAGAGTCCACTTTTCAATAAATTTTGAGTTACCAATAAAGATGCCAGGTTCATTAGTTACCTGTAACCCTTTAGGGATAATCCCATTTTTGCAGTAATCTATTAAAAAATCTGAGTGTAGTTCTGTGCGTAAAATTTTTTTCTTAGCATTCCACAATTTGCGCCACTCTTCCTCATCTGTATTGTTAATTTGAGCAGATGATATATTCTTTGTGGTGCCATGTATTATCTTATTAAATTGATCTTCATTATAACTTAAGATCTTTATGCCTTCCATTATGGCTTATTATAGGGTAGAGTGTGCCTAAGATACCTCCCCGGTTAACGAACCGTATGCACTTAAGTGAAAAAAAGAAGGGAGGCCTCCTCTATAGTTAAATAGGGGACAAGGAGTCTAAATATGAGGAACAAAAGAAGGTCCCACACCAAATCAACTCAAAAGAACCCAAGTGTAGTTCACATATTCCTCAAAATGCCAGGTCTAGCTTAAAGTCTGTACCATGTAAACATTAACAAATGTTAAGCAAAATATGAAACATAGAAAGTGTGTGTATTATAAAAGTATTCAATTTATTACAATTCAAAGATAAAATCAAACAATTTATACAATAAATGTGCCCAAATACACAATATCTTTTTATAAAAAAACAGTTAAAAATCACAATTTAAAAACATTTCATCATGAATGTCACAGTTGTTCTTGTAGTCGACGCAGCGTTTCGGTGAATCAGTGATAACACCTTCTTCAGGACAAACAATTCTATAAAAAAACATTGCAGTTAGAGACATGCCATGGTTTAGAAAAACGGCATATTCTACCTTTTTATTATTAAACATTCTCCCTTGTTTTTGGGTGCAATTATCACACACATAGGGGGGTTTATTTATATTAAAAAACGGTCACAGATAGACTCTATGTGGTACATTACTAAAGGCATTCGGTCTATATGACTCTATACTTGGGTCTTGTGGCATGAGGACATAAAGTCCTCATCAGGGTAGCTATAAGAGTTCAAAAATCCTGTAGCATACCTGTGTGTTGTTTTAACACTATCCTCACTCTTTCAATTTGGAGGAGTTTTTATGGTCGGATTCAATCAGACTTGGTAGACATCTGGAATCTTTAAATTCCAGTTTGCAGTCCCTTGGTGAAAAGATGATTGTGATTACTTTTCTTTTAGTCTTAAGTCATGAATTATAGACTTTTCTATTTTTATCAACTTCCCCTGAATAAACATGCTAATTTTACCTTGTTATGTCAGGAGCTCTGTAGTGATGAGGGTACCAGAGGGGGGCCACCGTATTGTAAATAAAAGCACTGTTGGAAACAAGAAGTAATCTTATCTTTCAGGAATCTGATCAGTCATAGTTTCCGTTGTTTAGCTGATTTACTAGCGTATCCTTAGCATAGTTTCATAAGGAAAGGACTCACACTTATGTGCTTAAATTTACAGAAGTGGAGTGCACATTGCGCAACATGAGGCATCCTACTGCTTGATTCTAGGGATACGACTAGCATATCAAAATAGACTTTACATGATAGAGGTCATCTATTATTTCTTAAGTTTCACTCACCTAAGAATAAGCAAGTTCCTTATTCATATTAGCGCCACTGGATGCTTTCAATTTTGTCCGCAGCGACACTTTATTAGCAATTGTGGTTGATAATAAATCCAACCTGTAAGGAATCATATGATGGTACAACCTCCCTACTATTGGTTACATTTCTTCATTTCCGGCCTACCACACGTTTTTCAAACAAAGGATATTGAGGCAAATGTGGCGCATACTCTCTTCTTAACCTATTGTATTCCTAAACACAATCTAGATCTGCACAAATGTTTGTCTCATCACACTCAATCAAGTACAATCCAGATAAAGTTCTGACTCGTGATAATGCCGCATAAGCCATACCCTCCTTGAACACAGAACTGCCAATATTCACCAAAGCACTGTCTACACTTAAACCTTGCGATTTATGGATTGTCACCGCATATGCCAAGGAAACAGGAAACTGCTTACGGCGAACATATAGGTCTTTAACAAGCAAGCAAGCAAAAAAAAAACAAGCAAAAACCTAGCAGAGCAACGACCAATTTGCTGTACATCCTCAATGCCATCAAATTTAATTTTTATAAATTCAATTCCATCTCTATTTCTGTATTTCTCAAAATCAACAACATTACCCATTGATCCATTTACCGGACCTCTTTCAACATTTAAATTCCTTCTCAAAATGATACGGCAATTTAAGCACACATTCAGAGTCTTTTCAAAACCCGCAGTTTTAGATATAGTCTTCTCTAATGAATCCAATTTAGATTTCAAATTTACAGACAAAATAATTGTTGCTCCCATATGCTCAATTCTGTCAATAGCTTCCAGTTTCACTATGTCTTGGTTTCAACATTTTGTTGTTGAAGATGGAACATTCTTGCAGAGTTGGCATCAAACATATCCCAGATTTCTTCTCAGTAATTTTCCGAAAAATATTCTCTGGCAGAATGTCTTCATCTGGATACAAATTTGATAATAATCGTGCATGTAAAGCTTCCTTCCCATGCTCGGTCACTTTCCCGATTCTAACATCTTGTAGAATATTCTTATAATCTTCATCCTTCGCCTGACGCATAGTTTCACGCAGTTCAGCATAATTGAAGTTTAACCATATATTAACGTTGCCAATGCTCCCTAGGCACTTCCTGGTATCTTCATGCGTAAGTAGTTTAAACACTGGTTGTCCTTTCACTGGTGTCAGCTGCAGAAGATCACCGAAAACAATGATGTGTTTGCCACCAAATAACACATCATACTCTGTTTTAAGAATGTCTTGCATTCTCAAATGCACAAAGGCAAGCATGACATCGGAAACCATGCTTACTTCATCAATGATAAGAAGTTTCATCTTCTTTAGGACTCTTGAAACTTCACAACAAGCACCTCCAGATAACTTGTGGTATTGTAATTTGTTATCATGCTCCACTGGCAGCATCAGTAGATGATGCAAAGTAATACCTTTAATGTTATGTGCTGCCAGTCCAGTTGGAGCGGTGACAACACAAGACAGTGCTGACTCAGTCCTTTTCTGCAAATAAAATGAAATTGCTTTAATGAGAAAACTTTTTCCAGTTCCTGCTTCTCCACTCACGTACAGTCGGACAGGCTTCAACGACGTACATGAGCACTCTTTCTTCTCATGACTTAATCCATGATCAATTTGGTTGGTAACGTCGTCATATATTTTCCTGTGCTCAACGTTGAGTTGTCTTTCCAAATCTTCTAAGTTAACCGCATCCTCCTGAGCATGTGCCATGGCTCTTTCCACTTCAATCATGGCAGTGGCAGCTTCATTTTCGATAACTGGTCCTCCTAGTGGTTCCTGACTCAATGAAGTGTAACTCTGGCTGTCCTGAGAACTGTCTCTAGCAATCTCGGCTGCAATTGTTGCTTCCTGCTCGATTTCTGCATTCAACATTTCTAGATATTTTGGAAAAACAGGACATTCTATGGACTCCTTAGTTGCAGTGAAAGAATCTTCATAACAGAGGAAATCACCAAGCAGTTCCTCTTCTGCACGCCAAGGCTTGAAAAGTTGCAAAAGAGCTAAATAGAAACACTCTTTTCTTTCAGGAGATTCGCAACTCAATTTTCGATGATTTACCAATTGGAATTTTCTTTGCTTGACCAGACATCCCTCACTTCCAATTACAGCATACACTCCTTTATCAATATCTTCTTTGATGTTCCTCTTGGATATGTAATTTTGTAGAACCTCATACAGACAAACATTCTCGAGGTGACTGCTTCTATTTGGATAATATGTATCCAACATGTTGGTCTTCAAAATATCTGTACTGTTTGGCTCCTTCTCCGCCAAATACTCAATTTCCCGTACAGGTTTCAGAACTCGATGACGTGTTGCAGCAAGACCAAGACTCACCCAAATTATACTCCTAGATTTGGCATAGAGACTTGCTGAATATAACCGATCAGAACATTCGTATGCTCCGATTTCTCGATGCGACAACATCTTTAGACTGAGACTGTACAACTTCTTACTGAGGCTCTTTTCATGTGAAATGTCATCCCACATATCCTTCAGTTCTGTCTTTTCTTTTTTTGTGATATAAGACGTCACATACCGAGCCACAGCCATACAGTTGTCAGCCACAAACTGTATTTCCATGTTAGCATTCCACATGGACAAAATCACTGGGTTGTAGTCGTTGATGTACTTGGACTCTTCGTTTCTTTTTAAGTTGTATGTATTTTTGGGTGATTTTCTCGTCACATTATGTCGCAGCGAGGACATCAAATTGCTCACTCTTTCTTTAGATATCACTGATCGTGGAAACCCAAAACAACATTTTGTATAGAACTTGTTCTTGTTTCTGAATTTACGACGACAGTACTTTCCACAACGATGGTTTTGAAAGCGTAAAACTTGTTCTCTTAAACTTTTGTCTTCCTTTGTGTTTGGAACAGCACATGTAGAATACTGTTCTATGAAACTCATCACTAAGTCATCCGGATCTGTTCTAAATGTGGGTGCATCTTTGATTCATAGCAGCATATGTATATGAGGAGCACCTCTTGCTTGATACTCCTTTCTCCAGAAGAAATCCAACATCACTCCAAGAGGTGGATTTTTCTTGTTCGTAATGAAAGACATCATAGCTTCAAATCTATGATTGAAGTACCTGCATACATTGACTGGATCCAAAGAGCACAGTTCTCCGGGTGTCTTGAATTCGATATTTTCAATGTTTCCATTTGCCTCTCGTAGAAATTCAAGTAAGTCTTCCCAGCCATACTCGGCACAGCTGAGAGTGAGGAACCATGTGGGAGTTCCTAAGTTCCTCAACATACATTTTAAGTCACCATGACGATGGGACCAATACTCATTAGTACCACGCTGACATGCCATGAGATTAATCAGGTGAGAATCCAAAATACTGTCTTGCACATTGACTTTATCCATAAACTCCCTTGCCGAGATATTTTGCAGCTGTACACCACTTTTCAGGATGTGGTTCACTGCATAAGACAGTCCAGACAGATCACTTTCATACAGTAGATGAAACAAATAGGGAATGCATTGACGAAACCTAGGATCTTCTGCATACAATCGTAAAGTCCGGTATTCAGAAGCAGGAATTTGATCAGGTCGCTCGTCATATTTTCCTCTTTGACCTGTTCGAAATAACTGTGGGAAACACAGAGCTTCCAAACTTTCCTCCCAAACACTAATGGGACTCCCTTTGGCTTGTTTCATTTGAAACAACTCAATAGCATTCCCCATGACTTCTTTAGAATGCAAAGGATGAACACTATAATGTTCATATATTTCTTCATTTTTAGAGGCATCTATTTTCTCTATTTGTCCAGCACACAAATCGCTGTCCTCTTCTTCACTTAGTTCGTCTTCTGCAACACATACATTCTTGTAGTACTCATTGTTTTTCATCAAATACAACGTTGCATTTTTGACTTTCCTAACATCCACTAAATCTTGCCAGACTTTCTTACTCTTTGTCGGAACCCCATTAACTAGTCTTCCACTTTGTCTACACCAATTGTATCAATATTTTTCTTCAAATCCAGAGGCAAATAAACAACTCTTCCCTTTAATCCTCCCTGTAAATCTGAAGGAGGCAATTTCCCTGTCTTAGGCTCCATTCGAACAATAGCCTGAAAAGGATGGACACTTTGAATCAAAATAGATTCATAAGTATTTAAATCCTTCAGTTCAGAAGGAATGTCAACCAATTCCAGATTATTATGAACCGCTCTAGCAGGCATCCGGTTTTGGTTTAATTTGTTAAAACAATAAGTACACATACGTTGATCTGATCCCAAATCAAAAATATTTTCTACCATCAAGTATTTTGCAAAATCCTTCCATTCACTATTGTTTTCCATTTCACTTTTTGCATATAAATCCACTAACCTAGTCTGATTCTTATAAGTCCGTAGACAACACACACAAGTGAAATTAGGCCTCTCACTTGATTTCACCGTAAACGTGGAAATTTCCTTGGTAAACTTATCTGTACTGGAAATCTGTACACTCTCTTCCACATTACCTTCTTCTACTGGGTCAATTTCAACATTGTTCTCTTTACTAGCAAAGTAACAAAACTCAATTTCTTCACAAATATTCTTCACATCTACTTCAGAACCATGCAAAAGAGCAGTGCTTAATTGTTTAAGCATATTTGCTGGACTCTTAGCATAATACAACATTCCAACTAATTTCCTCACTTTATTATGATGCACTGCTAGCATCCTGAAATTATGGAAAACACTCTGGCATACTCTCCTGGAAAGACAAGCCAGTGAATGACCATGCAAACCTGTCACTTCTCTCACTCTGCAAGGATCTAATTCTTGCAACAACTTCATTTTCTGTTTTAAACTTTTCTTATTAAATGTCCGTACAAAATCACAAAGCAAATTGATGGAATCCTGTCACACACTGCAAATACTACTACACTTCTAGGTGTACACTGGTTCCTTAGGACGTCTTCCTAAAACTTCATTACCTAACACCTCTTCTGCCTCTGTTGACACAAGTTTTTCTTTTTCAACCGGACAACCGTCTTTCACCTCATTTGCTCGACCACTGGTGTCAACTGCATGCACCAAATCATTGTCCTGGAAATAACTCTTCTCATTAAAAAATGCCTCACAACTTGAACTATGCAACCATTCTCCTGAAAAAACTTCACAAAAATGACTATGATTAACTGTTCTCTTCCATCTACTATTTGATTTGAAATCATAAATTTCCTTGTTTAGTTTCCTAATTCTATTGATTATCAAAATAAATAACTTTCGCTTAATTTCGAAAGCCTGATCAATAATTTTCTCCACATTTTTCTTTCTCTTATAAAAAGCCACTTTCTGTTGACCTTTCTTAATATGTTTTAACAAATTGCCAATTATCCTGTTGCGGAACATTCATCTACGAATGTCCCTAAACAGATTTTTCCTTCTACTACCATGCACAGAGTTATCTCCTGCTCTAGCAGTAACATTTTTGAGGGGCCTTTCCTTCCCGTTTAAATTGGCTCTCTTCTTCTGGACTAAAACATGTTCTATAGTGATTCTTTTTCGTCTGCAAATGTTTCTTAAAAAAGATTTTGTTGTCTTACCCGGAGTTTTTTTGGTGACTTGACAAGTTTTTATTGTAGAGGACTGCTGCAAAGATTTACCAAGGTGGGGTGTAAGTCGCTTTGCTTCTTTTCTTCTCCTTTGCTTTGAGGGCATGTTTGAATTTTTCAAAAGGTCTTGAGTTGAATCTGTGGTAAATTTTTAAAAAAAATGTTATTAACCACTATTACCAAACAGTAAACCAATAACAGTAGGCAAACAATTAACACACTAGTTGAGGCATGAGGGCGTATTTACAAGCCCCTTGCACCACTTCTGCGTCACTTTTAACATGGGGAAAATGAAGTGAAAGTGGCTCAAAGTCCTTGTAAATACGTCCCCATGCTGGCTATGAAACTCTAGCAGTACATAATAAGAAACCTAAATGACTTCAAAAAACGTTTTTAAACACATCAAGTAAGCAAATTATTCTCCCTGATTCATGGGGCAACTGACTTAAAATGCCCTAACACACATGGGGGCGTATTTACAAGGCCCTTGCACCACTTTTGCGTCACTTTTACCATGGGGAAAATAACGTGAAAGTGGCTCAAATTCCTTGTAAATATGCCCCATGCTGGCTATGAAACTCTAGCAGTACATATCAAGAAACCTAAATGACTTCAAGAAACGTTTTTAAACATATCAAGTAAGCAAATTATTCTCCCTGATTCATGGGGAAGTGACTTAAAATGCCCTAACACACATCAGGGCGTATTTACAAGGCCCTTGCACCACCTTTTGCGTCACTTTTAAATGGGAAAAATACTGTGAAAGGGGCTCAAAGGCCTTGTAATTATGCCCCATGCTGGCTATGAAACTCTAGCAGTACATATCAAGAAACCTAAATGACTTCAAGAAACGTTTTTAAACATATCAAGTAAGCAAATTATTCTCCCAGATTCATGGGGAAGTGACTTAAAATGCCCTAACACACATGGGGGCGTATTTACAAGGCCCTTGCACCACCTTTTGCGTCACTTTTAACATGGGAAAAATACTGTGAAAGTGGCTCAAAGGCCTTGTAATTATGCCCCATGCTGGCTATGAAACTCTAGCAGTACATATCAAGAAACCTAAATGACTTCAAGAAACGTTTTTAAACATATCAAGTAAGCAAATTATTCTCCCAGATTCATGGGGAAGTGACTTAAAATGCCCTAACACACATGGGGGCGTATTTACAAGGCCCTTGCACCACTTTTGCGTCACTTTTAACATGGGGAAAATAACGTGAAAGTGGCTCAAAGTCCTTGTAAATATGCCCCATGCTGGCTATGAAACTCTAGCAGTACATATCAAGAAACCTAAATGACTTCAAAAAACGTTTTTAAACACATCAAGTAAGCAAATTATTCTCCCAGATTCATGGGGAAGTGACTTAAAATGCCCTAACACACATGGGGGCGTATTTACAAGGCCCTTGCACCACTTTTGCGTCACTTTTAACATGGGAAAAATAACGTGAAAGTGGCTCAAAGTCCTTGTAAATATGCCCCATGCTGGCTATGAAACTCTAGCAGTACATATCAAGAAACCTAAATGACTTCAAGAAATGTTTTTAAACACATCAAGTAAGCAAATTATTCTCCCAGATTCATGGGGAAGTGACTTAAAATGCCCTAACACACATTGGGGTGTATTTACAAGGCCCTTGCACCACTTTTGCGTCACTTTTAACATGGGGAAAATAACGTGAAAGTGGCTCAAAGGCCTTGTAATTATGGCCCATGCTGGCTATGAAACTCTAGCAGTACATATCAAGAAACCTAAATGACTTCAAGAAACGTTTTTAAACAGTGTGGAGTAGTGTGGCTCAATGATTAGAGCGGCAGACCCTGATGCAGAAGTCTAGCCCGGGACCAGGGTTCAATTCCCCGCCTCGGCGGGTCTTGGGCTCAAAATTCCACGGACCTGATAATTCTCGCCTCGGTGCCTATTCCAATCATGGAGTCCCACTCTGCAACTCTGGGCAATAGCTTGCTTAATCTCCACAACGGCCCCCACAACGCTAAGGATGCCTGGCCTCCACCTTTCGGGTGCCCAGGAGTGGACGCCTCACAGGGAAAGCCAGGATGGGTTCCACAGCGGTATTCGTACAAGCGCCTTGAGACCCTTGTGGGTGAGTAGTGCGCTATACAAGTATCAATTTACATTTACATATCAAGTAAGCAAATTATTCTCCCTGATTCATGGGGCAAGTGAAATATTTGTTTAAAGAAGCAGACACCATTTTTTCCTTCTCATAAATTTAAAAAGCATTCCTTTTCCTTAAAAACGATTTTCAAGTCATAATTTGAAAACACTGCACAGTTTCTATGTACAAGCACACCCTGTCAGCACTAATACTTCACATTATCTCCAATTACAATTTCTCAAAGAAACAAAATCTTTTTGTAAAACACTTGACACAAAGCAACATTTTAAATACACAACTTTCTTCCTAATTTTCTCCCTAAAGCATAATAGTCTCTATCTAAATTAAATGAATCTTTTCTCACCTTTGCAAATGCTTTTTGAGTTTCAAAACAGTCTCAGACACACACCAATTGTTCTTATGCAGAGCAAATGGTATGCACTCCAGAGGCTGCAACCAACAATGGCACAGAAATGCTGTAATTCATCACACATATCTCTCTTGTCACCCAATCAAAACTCTTCCCTCACTTTTTTCAAATCAACACCCTTCCCCCCTCTGCCCTTTCTGCCTTTTTTTCATAGCAACTACCTCCTGACAGACCTCTCATGTTTACAAGTTCACACAACAATGTTTCAACGGAACTCTGAACTCTCAGTACACCTGCTTATCCAGTGCAATTTTTCTTAAAATGATTTTTTCTTAACCATTCGAATTACATCTTTCCATGCACCCTAACTTTCTGTTTCAGCAATCAAAATCCACCAATCACTGCTACTGAATCATTAGCACTGAAACTCCACAGTTTTTTTTATTACAAACTCCTACTGTTTCAACTGCCATTTCATTCCCACACTTGTATGTAAATGTAAATGTAAATGTATAGGCATTTATATAGCGCACTACTTACCCAGAGGGTCCCAAGGCGCTTCGACCGCTGCGAAACCCTTCCTGGCTTTCTGAGAGATGGTCCCTTAATGGGTATCTCCAGGGTGAGACCAGGCATCCCCGGCGGTCTGGTGGGGCCGTTAGTGAAGATGAGGCAAGCTAATGCCCAGAGTTGCCGAGTGTGATCGCTGATCAGAGTGGGCACCGAGGCGAGAGAATTATCGAGTCCGCTGACCCTGGTCCAGAAACCTGCCGCGCCGGGATTCAAACCCTTGTCCCGGGCCGTCCTCTGCTCTCGGGTCTGCCGCCTCTAACCAGTGAGCCACACTACTTCACTGGTTCACACTTCATCTGACTGCAGCAGAACCTCCTCTCACCATGTTTTCTGTCTGGATTATTGGACATAGCTACATCCACTGGGCTCAAAGGTATGCTGATAACAGAAATTTACACAACCTCAATTTACAAAATGTGGAAATCAACTGGATTGGCCAGAGAGGATTGAGATGTCACCAATTGATACCATTGGTGAAAACCTTTTTGCATTTGCCAAACCCTGACCTCATAATAGTGCACTGTGGATGAAATGATTTGGGCACTTTGACTGGGGTAGGTCTGGAAATGCTTTTAAAGGACACCTTTGAGCAATTGATGGCACTTTTTCCTCAACCTGCCTTGGTATATTCAAATATATGTCAAAGACAGAAATGGAGGTGGTCCAACCAATTTTGTCCAATATTTGAGAAAGCAAGGAAACATGTCAATAAATCTGTTTCTGCTTACATGAGAGACTATGGAATGGGTTCAATATACAACAATAACTTGCATTACAACATGCAAGATATCTACAGAGGAGATGGTGTGCACTTCTCAGATGAGGGGAATAGAATATTCCTCCTGAACTTAAAACTGTGCATTGGAACCTACTTGTAGGTACCTAAATCAGCCACAGAACCCAAAAGCTCTTTTCAGGGCTACCCTACCTCTGATCACTCAAAATTATTATTTTGCTCTAACTTTTTTCACCAAAATACGCTCCCCGGTACGCTCCCCGGTGCGCGTACCGGGCGCTCCCCCAGCAATTTTTTTTGTTGCCATATATGTACCTCCTAAACTCCCCTCAGAAAACCTAGAGGGTCAGGGGGTGTCTACTGTGCCCCTTTTTACCCATTCCCAACGTTGTTTGTCCTCCATCTTGTGTCTCAATTCGACCGAAACACAAGATGGCGGACTCCCGTAGAACTCCCGGTGCACGTAGCGGGGCACGCACCGGTTAGCGCTCCCAAAAAAAAAGTGGGAAAGGAAATTACATAAAAACCATAGGACAGACTTTCACCAAATATAGCATAGACCCTACTACATACCAGTCCCTACCATTATCCCACATTTGATGGTATTCCATTGAGCCATTTGGGCTGTAGCCCTGTCTAAATATCCTGAGGTAAATTACATGACAAAAACACATATGAAACTGTTGGAATTTACAACCAAATAAAATGTTACTTACATTTTGTACTTTTATGTGCTGACAGTACATGAATATATATGAAAAATGAGAGGGAAACACAGCCATTTTGACTAATACTACCTGAGGTACATTTTGAAAGAATTTTGACAGAAAACTTCAACTACTTTGAAAAAGGTAAGTTGTTAATTTGGAAGGGGAACTATGTTGTGCACTGTAAACGGTGATCAGGCTTTTGAAGTTAAGAAAAAAATATTTATTTTAGTAATCAATAGAATTAGGATGCTTAATAAGGCAATTGATGTTTTCAAATCGAACAGTAGATGGAAAAGAATAATTAATCGGACTCATTTTTGTGAAGTTTTCTCTGGAGATTGGATGCATAGTTCAAGTAGTGAGCCATTTTTTAATGAGGAGAGTTACTTCCAGGAGAATGTTTTGGTGCATGCAGTTGACACCAGTGGTCGAGCATATGAGGTGAAAGATGGTTGTGTGATGGAAAAAGAGAAACTTGAGATGCAGAAGAGGTGTTAGCTGATGAAGTTTTAGGGAGACGTACTAAGGGTCCAGTGTACACATTGAAGTGCAGTAGTATTTGTAGTGTGCGACAGGATTCAATTGAAAAGTCTAAAACAAAAAAAGAAGATCTTGCAAGAGTTAGATCCTTGCAGAGTGAGAGAAAACACAGGTTTGCATGGGCATTCACTGGCTTGTCTTTCTAGAAAAGTATGTCAGAGTGTTTTTCATCATTTTAGGATGTTAGCAGTGCATCATAATAAGGTGAGGAAATTAGTGAGAAGGTTGTATTATGCAAAAAGTCCAGCACTTAAGCTTAAACAGTTAAACAGTGCTCTTTTGCATGGATCTGAAGTAGATGTGGAGACTATTTGTGAAGAAATTGAGTTTTGGTATTTTGGGAACAAAGAGGACAGTGTAGAAATGGATATAGAAATAGATGGTAATGTGGAAGACAATGTACAGATTTCAAGTACAGAAAAGTTTGACGAGGAATTTACCAAGTTTAAGGTGAAATCAAGTGAAAGGCCTAATTTAACTTTTGTGTGTTGTCGACGGACTCATTATAAGATTCAGACTAGGTTAGTTGATTTATATGCAAAATGTGAATTGGAAAATAATATTGAATTGAAGGATTTTGTAAGTTATTTGTTGGTGGAGAATTCTTTTGATTTGAGTTTTGATCAGCGTATTTGTAATTATTGTTTGAAAAAATTAAATGAAAATAGAATGCCTGCTAGAGCTGCTCATAATAATTTTCAGTTGATAGATATTCCTTCTGAATTGATGGATTTAAATACTTATGAATCAATTTTGATTCAATGTGTCCATCCTTTTCAAGCTATTGTTCGCATGGAGCCTAGATAGGGAAATTACCTCCTACAGATTTACAAAGAGGATTAAAGAGAAGAGTTGTTTATTTGCCTCTAGATGTTAAGAAACATATTGATACAATTGGTGTAGAAAGAGTAGAAGAGGATCCTCTGGTTATTCTAGTTAATGGGGTTCCGACAAAGAGTAAGAAAATCTGGCAAGATTTAGTGGATGTTAGGAAAGTCAAAAAGGCAACTTTGTATTTGGTCAAAAACAATGAGTATTATAAAGATGTAAGTGTTGGAGCAGAGGAAACAGCTACAGAAGAAGACAGTGATTGTTCAGTTGGCCAAATTGAAAAAGTTGATGTGTGTAAAAGTGAACAAATATATGAACATTATACTGTTCATCCTTTAGATTCCAAAGAAGTAATGGGGAATGCAATTGACTTGTTTCAAATGAAAGCAGCAAAAGGAAGTCCTATTAGTGTATGGGAAGAAAGTTTGGAAGCTCGGTGTTTTCCACAGTTATTTCCAACAGGTCGAGGTGGACGATATGACAATCGTCCAGTTCAAATTCCTGCAGCTGAATACCGGACTTTAAGATTATATGCTGAAGATCCAAGGTTTCGTCAATGCATTCTGTATTTGTTTCATCTACTGTATAAAAGTAATTTGTCTGGGCTTTCTTATGCAGTTAATCATATACTGAAAAGTGGAGCACATCTGCAAAATGTTTTGGCGAGGGACTTTATGGAGAAAGTCAATCTGCAAGACAGTATTTTGGAATCTCAGCTAATCAATCTCATGGCATGTCAGCGTGGAACAAATGAGTATTGGTTCCGTCGTCATGGGGAATTGAAATGTATGCTAAGAAACTTAGGAACTCCTACATGACTCCTCACTCTTAGCTGTGCTGGGTATGCATGGGACGACTGACTTCAATTTCTACGAGAGGCAAATGGAAACATACAAAATATAGAATTGAAAACACCTGGAGAACTGTGTTCTTTGGATCCAGTGAATGTTTGCAGATATTTTAATCATAGATTTGAAGCTATGATGTCTTTTATTACCAACAAAAAAAATCCTCCCCTTGGAGAGGTTTTGGATTTCTTTTGGAAGAAGGAATTTCAAGCGAGAGGTGCTCCTCATATACATATGTTGTTATGGATTAAAGATGCACCCAAATTTGAATCAGATTCGGATGAAACAGTGATGAGTTTCATTGAAGAGTATTCAACATGTGCTGTTCCGAAAACTACTGAAGAAAACAGTTTAAGGCAACAAGTTTTACGTTTTCAATCTCATCGTTGTGGAAAGTACTGTCGTCGAAAATTCAAAAACAAGGAAAAGTACTACACGAAATGTCGTTTTGCGTTTCCATGACCAGTGATTTCTAAGGGAAGAGTAAATAATTTGATGTCATCTCTACGACATACTGGGACGAGGAAATCACCCAAAAATACATATAATTTAAAAAGAAACGAAGAGTCCAAGTACATCAACGATTACAACCCAGTGATTTTGTCCATGTGGAATGCTAACATGAGTATTCAGTTTGTTACTGACAACTCTACTGCTGTGGCTCGATATGTGACATCTTACATTACAAAAAAAGAAAAGACAGAACTGAAGGAAATGTGGGAGGACATTTCACATGAAAAGAGTCTAAGCAAGATTGATTGAGTGTGATGAGACAAAGATTTGTGCAGATCTAGATTGTGTTAAAGAATACAATAGGTAAGAAAGGGGGTATGCTCCCCATTTGCCTCAATATCCTCTGTTTGAAAAACGTGTGGTAGGCCGAAAAAGAAGAAATGAGAATAATTGCAGTGAGGTAATAGCAAAAAGACAAAAAGTAGATGAAAATGTAATTCAAAACAGAAAGAAATATCATTTTAGTTTTCCAACGATGTAGATCTGATGGAACTAAATTGACAACTTGTATCAAAAATGTTGTGTCTTCTCACTTATCAATTTCAGGAGGAACCTTTACAACTGTAGCTATTATTTATCATGACGGTCCTTCGACAACATCAGGACATTATACATGCTACTTAAAATGTCAAAAAGGTTGGAGTTACAGCAATGATTCTCATTTGACTTATAAACAATGTTTGCCTTATGACTTTAAAAATTCTTACTTGGTGTTTTTAAAACCAAAGTTTTAGTAAAGGTAATTGGCCTTTGAAGACGGGATTAGTTAATAAAAGTTAGTTACTTAGTTAGTCTAATGTTTAAAATTATTTATCTCATATAGGTACTGTAAGTGTAAATATCAGTTTTATGTCAGTAAAATTTCCAGCTAACTATAACTGGTGTGAAACCTATGTTTTTTCAGTGAATATATATATACATACATATATAAACATATTTAATCTGCACATCTATATAAATACAAATATAAATGCATGCATACATATACATATATGCATACATATGCATGTTATTTACATGAAAGTTTTAAAAACACTAATAAAAGCAAAGCTAAAAAGCCACATCATTACAAACAGAATGGCTTTAACTTAAACGAGGGCGAGATCTATTGCATTTTCAATGCTTGTTTACTTTGGTTTCATCAAGAAGGCATTCAGATGTGTCACACATTTGCCATTAATTATGAATGTTAGGACTCTAGTTGCTCATTAGATCACTGTAGTAAAGCTACTGCTTACCAGGGAAGTCTGCTGCTGGTGTTCAAAGTGCATGTTTTAGTCTGCATGTCAGAATTTCTTTAATGAAATAAAAGAGGATTTGAGAAGTCACTCAAAATGTGCCCTAATTTTCTTTCTGAAGCACTAATCATACTTTGTATGGCAAAATGAGCCCCCTCATTGTGTTCCTTTTTAAATTAAATGTTTTTAGACATACCACTTCATTCCAATCAAGATTGCTTCAGGTGTGACATACTTTTGTCATAAGTAAGACTGTTAGCGCTCTAGTTGTTCTTTAGAACACTCTGGGACATTCTGTCATTGGGCTATACTTGGGATACATCTGGGTGATATTTGGGCTACATTTGGGCTCTTTTGTCTCTGGTGGCCATCTTGAGAGAATGCATGTCAGAATTTTTTTATGAAATAGAAGAGGATTTTAGAAGTCACTCAAAATATGCCCTAATTTTTCTTTCTGCAGCACTAATCATACTTTCTATGGCAAAATATACCCCCTCATTTTGTTCCTTTTTAAATTAAATGTCTTAAGAGTTACCATCACAATGGCTTCAGGTGTGCTATACCTTGTAATAAGTAGGACTGTTAGCGCTCGAGTTGTTCTTTAGAACACTCTAGGAGGCTGCAGTAGAACACAAAGGAATCAACTGACAGTCTCTGTCCTTGTTGGCTGTACATGTTTTACTGAGAATGTCAGACTTCATTCTCACATGACTGAGAAAGATAATGTGAATTTACAGAAAATATGCTTTCAGCTTATCTTATAGATCCCCTTCCAAACCACTGTGGGAAAAGCATGAGATAATAGTTTTCTTTCAAACATGATTCATGATATCCCAGCAGAAGGCTTTTCACTTGGAAAAATCAGCTTAGAACACACCACAATTCCTAAAATGAGTATGGTACCATCAACAAATGATTTATAATGTAACTAAAGTCTTAAAACCTTCTATTAACTGCAATGCTTTTTAATGAGGTGCTATCATGTATATTGGTCCCAAGATGGCTGCAAACACTTCTTGGATGAAGTGCTGACAGCCAATCAGATCTCACGATGAGATGTGTGGTTAGGCTCCGCCCAGATATATATATATGTTTTTCCTTTTGATTTTCTCGGGAACTACTGGAGGGATTTAAACAAAAGGCACTTCTGCGTACCAGTCCCTACCATTTTGCCAAGTTTGGTGTAATTCCATTCAGCGGTTTGGGCTGTAGCCGTGTCTGAACATCCTATGGAAATTAACATGGGGAAAACACGTTTTGGGACCCCTCTTTTTTCTCGGCCCTGACACTTTCAGGGAAGGAGCAGAGCGGAGCTGGCCTGAATTTTGGAAAATTATATGCAAATTCCTCAACCGGCACCAAAGTTATTCCCAATAGAATGTTGCTGATTTCCTATGGAAACTAGGTCCTAACTATATATATATATATATATATATATATATATATTCAATGAAAAAACCATAGGTTATACTCCATATATAGTTAGGAATTAGCATTTACAAAACCTTATTTTACTCGCATAAAACCATTGAAATTCCATATATAGTTAGATGCGCTAACTATATATCGCGCACCCGCAATCCACTGCTGATGATGTCACATATTACATCATTCATGACATGGTCAGTGACATCACTGATGACATCACTGATGACAACATCCAGTGACTGTATGTTTCTGTAAAGTTAAAATATGTCTTACATATTGAAGAATGAGTGGATGTATAAGTGTCTGGATGAAGGATTTAGTAGGTGCATGAGTGACTGTATGAGTGAGTGATTAAATGTGTCTCACTGAGTGCATGGGTTAGTGACTAAACTGTCTTAATTTGTGCATCATTATGTCTGTTGTTCTGTAAACTGTTGCATGTGTTGATAAGTAGCTATATGAGTAACTATATGGGTTATTGATTGGTTGCCCAAGTATTTGTATGGGAGACTGAGTGTGTGTGTGGGTGGCTGGGAGGTGTATGACTCTGTGCATAGATGTGTGAGCAGTTGATTCACTAGATGTATGATTTCAAAAGTGCATGTGGAAACAGCTGTATGGGCGGTTGACTGTGTGCATGAGTGTATTGGTGAGTGAATGGATATCTCAGTGCTACATGTCACAGTAAGTACATATGTAAAACACAGTACATGTGAGAGTTGACATATATAAATAACTGTGCATAAGAGCCAGTGAATGTGTGAGTGGCTGTATGGATCATTGTGAACTTGTATCAGGGATTGTATAAGAGAGTAAATATGTGTTAGTATATGTTTGAATAAGTAAAGTTTGTATAACTGTATAGTTGAGGAAATTGAGGTGTGATTGATTCTTTGCATGACTGACTAGGTGTGTGAGTAACTCCATGGATGTGTGACAGTCTGTGACTGTCTGTTTACACTGAGTGTACCTAAGGTTATATTACAGTCTGAAGATGTTCATTGTATTATCACATAAATGATATCATCAGTGATGTGATCAGTAATGTCAAATGAGATGTCAAATGAGATGTCATCAGTGATATCATTTGAGATGTCATCAGTGATGTCATCAGTGATGTCATCAGTGATGTCATTTGAGATGTCATCAGTGATGTCATCAGTGATGTCATTTGAGATGTCATCAGTGATGTCATCAGTGATGTCACTGACCATGTCATGAATGATGTAATATGTGACATCATCAGCAGTGGATTGCGGGTGCGCGATATATAGTTAGCGCATCTAACTATATATGGAATTTCAATGGTTTTATGCGAGTAAAATAAGGTTTTGTAAATGCTAATTCCTAACTATATATGGAGTATAACCTATGGTTTTTTCATTGAATTTCAATGGTTTTTTAAAAGCTAATATCTGTAGCTGTACAATGTATTGTTCTTTAAATTTTGAAATATATTTTTCATGTTCTTTAGACAATTTTTTTAAAACATTTTTTTTTGTTCCGCTCCCAGTCCGCGAACCGGTCTGCTTCCCGTTAGCTCAATTTAAAGCCGCGGCTTAGTACGCGAACCGGTCAACGTTCCTTTAGCGTAACTGTTACGTTTGCATGACGTTTTGCGTTATCGCGTAATACGTCGTTGGACGCGCCAAGTTAGCGGACCCGGAAGTGGACCGGAAAGCGGAGCAAAGCGCGAAACGTAAACACAGCAGGTCATGTGACTCGAAAATAACACTTTTCATTGGTTCATTTCACTTTTGGTTTCCTAATGATGTAATACTTGGTCATGTGATATAAAATTAACACTTTTCATTGGTTTAGAATTTTTCCTTCTCCCAAATGATGAAAACCCCTCCTTCTTTCCTCACTCTGACTTTCATCTTGGTGAGAGAAAGACCTTTTTTGATTCATCAGCAATGGCTTCAATGGTTGCTTCTGCCAGTGTGCCCCCACCACCTCCTCCACCTCCTCATGGGAAGAAAAGACTACCTGCTTCACTAATTATAGAAGAGGAGGAAAATCAAGAAGAGGAAGAACAGCAAGAAAATGACGAGTTTTTGCCAGAGGAGCCCAGAAGATATAATAGGAAAGAAAATTATATCTGGCAATTTTTTAAATTTCCTGCTGACCAAAAGAAAGTAAATGCCAGATACGTCTTTTGTCGCATTTGCGGCGATCGTCTTTCAAGGGGCACAGACAAAAAGTACAGTTTTGGCAATCATACAATGCACAGGCACATGAGTCGATGGCACCCTAACAATTACAGCAATGCACAACTTCGCGACCAACAACAAAATCCGCCAGAAATGGCAAGAAGATCTGTTGTTCAGGAGGTATCGGGACCGGAGGCGAGGGAGGTGATCCCGAACATCCAAATCAACATGGGAGAAGTGAAGCAAGTCTGTGTGTGGTGCAACCAGACACTTTGCTACCGCGAAAGTAGCATTACCCTGATAATGAGAGCCATCACCAATCATGTGTGCCCAAAACGCCCCAAAAAGTAAATTCTTTTTTTTTTTGTTGCTCCTGTTGAGCCGTCTTCGATGAATCATTTTTGTTTCCCCCCTCCCCCCCAAAAATAAAAAAAAATACAAAATGTTCAGAAAAAAACAAAAAAATATAAAAAATGTTCAGAAAACTAATAAAAAAAATTTAAAACAACAAAAACAAAAAAAAACAGTTCTTTTCAGAACTACCTCCCCATTATTAAAAAAATTGGTAGAATTCTTTGAACTCTGCCAAGCTCTATTTCTATTAGTTCGCTACCAGTTCGCACTCCGGTACGCGTACTTTGAGCGTACCAAAAAATTTTTTTTAAAAAAAGGAACAGTAAGTATAAGGAAAGGAAACAGACAGTTATGTTACAAAAAAAGACAGCTATAGGGAGTAAAGAAAAGATACTGTTACCCGCAATTCACTTCTGATCATGTCATATATTACATAATTTTTTACATGGTCAGTGAGATCATCAGCAGTGGATTGCGAGTAACAGTTTTTTCTGTTTACTTCCTATAGTTGTCTTTCTTGTAACATAAATGTCTTTTCCTATCCTTATACTTACTGTTCTTGTTTTTAAAATTTTTGGAGATCATTCAGAAACAGTAACATTAATAGAGACAGAATTAGTGAATAATAATGAAGAAGTATGAGAAGAGAGGGACTGAGAAAAATACTTGAAGGAATAGAAAAATTAAGTAATAGAGAAAGGAAGGAGAGAAGTAGCAAACACAGGAAAGTAAAGATTAAAGAAATGAAGCAGTAGAACTAATAGATGTTAAATGTGATAGATTAAATGATTGAGTGAGGGTGACGATAAGGTGTGTCCTCTCTAAAAGTTTGTTTAAGGTGAACCGTACTCTGGGTTGCATATCAAATTTATGCTTGTTGAAGAATACAGACGAGATAATAGATGTGAAGACCTACCATTGCAGTAAAACATGCCCATTTATTACATCAATCATAACATAGTCAGTAACATCATCAGTAGTGGAATGTAGGTTAAAAAAGTAGAAAACATTTACCTTATAATTCATGTTAACTTTTCAAGCAAATTTTTCATACATTCAATCTGTAAAAGAGAGAACAAACATTTCCAAAAATATTAAAACATGTATTTAAAAATTAGAAAAAAGAAGGGAAAAGGTTCAAGAAGAAACAGTTTTTAAACAACTTTGACATTTACAGAAACCTCTACTTCCCTACGACCCCTACACAATCCTAAAGATATTTATTTTAAAAAAACAGTATCTTCATGCTGATGAAATGAGGCCTATTTTGAAACATGATGCTTCTTTTGCATTGCTTATGTCTCACAATAGTGATGCAATAACAGCGCAAAAAAGATGTAAAGCCATCATAAAATTGTGTCAAACATTTTAAATGATTGTTTTAGGATGCAAATAAGATGTGTGCTTTCAAGAGCTTTCTTTGAGGTGAGGCCTATTTCTTTTTTTTAAAAAAAAACAATACCTAGAAGTACAGCACTGTAAGCATTAAAATTGACACTTACAGAAGACTCTGCTTCTCCATATCTACCTCACATTTCTAAATATATATCATAATTTCAAAAATCATAACATTAATTATACATGTTAAATGGTTTATTTTTGCTGTTCTCAGAATGTATCAAATTTCACTTAAATCAGTGACTTGAAGGTATTCATCATGTAACAGCGGGAAAAAAAAAACACAATCAAAATGATTGTGTTTAAAAAACCCATACAACCTTCGAAATCTGATTTCAAAACTCCTTAAAATTAACTTACTTTCAATGACGTCGAACGATCTCCTATGAACAGCATCCACTCTGTTGTGCTACAAATATTTTCAGCCCGCCACTTTCTGAAAGAAAACCTCCATCGATACGTGAAATATGTTACATAGAAAAAAAGACTTCTCTCATTATATCACATGTTTCCACTAGGCCAAATCATGTTGCCGCGATTCGCAAGTCTTGTTATTCTTCCAATCAAATCCCGACATTTTCTATTTTCGCAACTTTCAAAAATAAAATATTTGAGATTATTTTCACAATCCTGGACTACTAATAACTTACTCTTCTTTGTCACTCATGTTCTCCTTTTCCTATGACACTGATACTGCTTACTATGAAGCAGACTTACTTGCATTAGGTTTATATAGTTGGATTTTTAATCTAGACAGCATTGCAGACTTACATTCCCTCTACTTAAAATTTTGGTTTTAAAAACACCAGGTAAGAATTTTTAAGGTCAAACGGCAATTTTTTTTTGAACGTTACAACGGAATCATTACAGAATGACCAGCCGTTTCCAGACTTTAAGTAAGCTGTATAATGTCCTGATGTTGTTGATGGACCATCGTGATAGATAATTGCTACAGTAACAAAAGTCCTCCCTGATATTGACAGCTGAGAAGCCACAAAATTTTTTATTAAAGTTGACAATTTTGATCCATCAGGCCTACAACGTTGGATCATTAAAATGACATACTGGCCATATCTACGTATAAATAATGTTGACATCATATCACATTTACATTGGCTACACTCCATGTTGTGATCCGCTGCATTTACTAGCTTATTAAAGGAGACTGATTTACTGTCTGGCAAAGTTAAATATATAAATCTTTCTGAGTCTACACTAGTAGTACTTGATACCATACAGTTCTCGCAGTCATGCTGCCATTGATAAGAAAGCCCAAACAGGTGATCTACATCTACACCCTCAACTTGCAATATATCAAGCATATACATTAAAAACTCCTGACAATCTTGCTGATTATTTTCAGAGAAGTCTGTTTGACCTGAACATTCATCTAACAGATAACGAACTTCAGACACACTTTCTACTTTTGTTCGATCAGTGCTACATTTCTCGAAAACAGAATTCAACAAACAGCATAAAATTTGTTCAGAATTCAACAGAATCTGTTCTTTTAAACTCTCTAGTGAAAAGAGAACATTAACCACTACATTTGCATAGCAGTTGACACCAGAACTGTTTTCAAATTGAAAACCGACAACATCTTCAACAGAATCCACTTTCTTTCTGCTAACAATTTTCGGTTCATTGACTTTTGGTCTTTTTGCAACAACCTCCCTACTATTACTGCTATTTCTACGTTTGCGGCCTACCACACGTTTCTCAAACAAAGGATATTGAGGCAAATGTGGCGCATACTCTCTTCTTAACCTATTGTATTCCTTAACACAATCTAGATCCGCACAAATGTTTGTGACATCACAGTCAATCAAGTACAATCCCGATAAAGTTCTAACTCGTGACAATGCCACATATGCCATACCCTCCTTGAACACAGAACTGCCAATATTCACCAATGCACAGTCTACACTTAAACCTTGCGATTTATGGATTGTCACCGCATATGCCAAGCAAACAGGAAACTGTTTACGGCGAACATATAAGTCTTTAACAAGCAAAAACCTAGCAGAACAACGACCAATTTGCTGTACTTCCTCAATGCCATCAAATTTAATTTTTAAAAATTCTATTCCATCTCTATTTCTGTATTTCTCAAAATCAACAACATTACCCATTGATCCATTTACCAGACCTCTTTCTACATGTAAATTCCTTCTCAAAATAATTCGGCAATTTAAACACACATTCAAAGTCTTTTCAAAACCCGCTGTTTTAGATATAGTCTTCTCTAATGAATCCAATTTTGATTTCAAATTGTCTGACAAAATAATTGTTGATCCCATATGCTCTAATTTGTCGATAGCTTCAAGTTTCACAATCTCTTGCTTTTCTAAATTCAACATTTTGTTGTTAAAGATGGCACATTCTGCAAGAGTTGGCATGAGACATATCCCGGATTTCTTCTCAGTAATTTTCCGAAAAATATTCTCAGGCACAATCTCTTGTTTGGGATATAATTTTGACAGTAATCGTGCATTTAAAGCTTCTTTCCCATGCTCGGTCACTTTTCCAATTCTAATATCTTGTAGAATATTCTTGTAATCTTCATCCTTTGCCTGACGCATATTTTGATGCAGTTCTGCATAATTGAAGTTTAACCATATATTGACGTTGCCAATGCTCCCTAGGCACTTCCTGGTATCTTCATGCGTGAGTATTTTGAACACAGGTTGACCTTTTACTGGTGTCAGCTGCAGAAGATCTCCGAAAACAATGATGTGTTTCCCACCAAATAACACATCATATTCAGTTTTAAGTACTTCTTGCATTCTCAAATGCACAAAGGCAAGCATGACATTGGAAACCATGCTTACTTCGTCAATGATAAGTAGTTTCATTTTCCTCAAGACTCTTGAAACTTCACAGCAAGCATCTCCAGATAACTTGTTGTATTGTAATTTGTTGTCATGCTCCACCGGCAGCATCAATAGACGATGCAAAGTAATACCTTTAATATTATGTGCTGCCAGTCCAGTAGGAGCGGTGACAACACAAGACAGCGATGACTCAGTCCTTTCCTGCAAATAACAAGAGATTGCTTTAATGAGGAAACTTTTTCCAGTTCCCGCTTCTCCACTCACGTACAGTCGGACAGGCTTCAACGACGTACACGAGCACTCTTTCTTCTCATGACTTAATCCGTGCTCAATTTCCTTGGTAACTTCATCATATATTTTCCTCTGCTCAACGTTGAGTTGTTTTTCCAAGTCTTGTAAGTTAACTGAATCCTCCTGAGCATGTGCCATGGCTCTTTCTACTTCATTCATAGCAGTGGCAGCTTCATTTTCGATAATAGGTCCTCCAAGTGGATCTTGACTCAATGAAACAGAACTCTGACTGTCCTGAGAACTGTCTCTGGCAATCTCGGCTGCAATCGTTGCTTCCTGCTCAATTTCCAAAGTTAGCATTTCTTGATATTTAGAAAAAGCAGGACATTCTATGGACTCCTTGGCTGCATTGAAAGAGTCTTCGTAACAGAGGAAATCTCCAAGCAGTTCCTCTTCTGCACGCCAAGGCTTGAAAAGTTGCAAAAGTGCTAAATAGAAAAACTCCTTTTTTTCTGGAGATTCGCCACTTAATTTTCGATGGTTTACTAATTGGCATTTTCTTTGCTTGACCAGGCATCCCTCACTTCCAATTACAGCATACACTCCTTTCTCAATATCTTCTTTGATGTTCCTCTTGAATATATAATTTTGGAGAACCTCATATAGACAAACATTCTCAAGGTGACTGCTTCGATTTGGATAATATGTATCCAACATGTTGGTCTTCAAAATGTCGGTACTGTTTGGTTCCTTTTCTGCCAAATACTCAATTTCCCGAACAGGTTTTAGAACTCGATTTCGCGTTGCAGCAAGACCAAGACTCGCCCAAACGAGACTCCTGGATTTGGCATAGAGACTTGCTGAAGACAATCGATCAGAACATTCGTAAGCTCCGATTTCTCGATGCGACAACATCTTCAGACTGAAACTGTACAACTTCTTGCTGAGGCTCTTTTCATGGGAAATGTCCTCCCACATATCCTTCAGTTCGGTCTTTTCTTTTTTGGTGATGTAAGATGTCACATACCGAGCCACAGCCATACAGTTGTCAGCCACAAACTGTATATCCATGTTGGCATTCCACATGGACAAAATCACTGGGTTGTAGTCATTGATGTACTTGGACTCTTCGTTCCTTTTCAAATTGTATGTATTCTTGGGTGATTTCCTCATCACATTATGTCGCAGCGAAGACATCAAACTGTTCACTCTTCCTTTAGAAATCACCGGTCGTGGAAAGTTGAAACGACATTTGGTGTAGAACTTGTCCTTGTTTCTGAATTTACGACGACAGTACTTTCCACAACGATGGCTTTGGAAACGTAGAACTTGTTCTCTTAGACTTTTCTTCTCCGTTGCGTTTGGAACAGCACACGTAGAATACTGTTCGATGAAATTCATCACTAAGTCATCCGGATCTGTTCCAAATTTAGGTGCATCCTTGATCCACAGCAACATATGTATATGAGGGGCACCTCTTGCTTGGTACTCCTTTCTCCAGAAGAAATCCAACACCTCTCCAAGAGGTGGATTCTTTTTATTTGTGATGAAAGACATCATAGCTTCAAATCTATGATTGAAGTACCTGCATACATTCACAGGATCCAAAGAACACAGTTCTCCAGGTGTCTTGAATTCAATGTTTTCAATATTTCCATTTGCCTCTCGTAGAAATTCAAGTAAGTCATCCCAGCCATACTCGGCACAGCTCAGAGTGAGGAACCATGTCGGAGTTCCTAAGTTCCTCAGCATACATTTTAAGTCACCATGACGACGGTACCAGTACTCATTAGTACCACGCTGACACGCCATGAGATTAATTAAGTGAGAATCCAAAATACTGTCTTGGACATTGACTTTATGCATAAAGTCACTTGCCGAGATGTTTCGCATCTGTATACCACTTTTTAAGATGTGGTTCACTGCATATGACAGTCCAGACAGATCGCTTTCAAACAGGAGATGAAACAAATAGGGAATGCATTGCCGAAACCTAGGATCTTCTGCATACAATCGTAAAGTCCGGTATTCAGATGCAGGAATTTCACGAGGTCGCTCATCATATCTTCCTCCTTGACCTGTGGGAAATAGCTGTGGGAAACACCGAGCTTCCAAACTTTCCTCCCAAACACTAATGGGACTCCCTTTGGCTTGTTTCATTTGAAACAACTCAATAGCATTCCCCATCACTTCCTTCGAATGCAAAGGATGAACACTATAATGTTCATATATTTCTTCACTTTTAGAGGCCTCTACTTTCTCAATTTGGCCAGCACACAAATCGCTATCCTCTTCATCACTTACTTCCTCTTCTGCAACATATACATTCTTATAGTACTTATTATTTTTCTTCAAATACACTGTTGCCTTTTTGACTTTCCTAACATCCACTAAATCTTGCCATATTTTCTTATTCTTTGTCGGAACCCCATTAACCAAGATAACCAGAGGTTCCTCTTCCACTTTTTCTATTCCAATTGTGTTAATGTTTTTGTTCAAATCTAGAGGCAAATAAACAACTCTTCCCTTTAATCCTCTCTGTAAATCTGCTGGAGGCAATTTCCCTGTCTTTGGCTCCATTCTTACAATAGCCTGAAAGGGATGGATACTTTGAATCAAAATAGATTCATAAGTATTTAAATCCTTCAATTCAGAAGGAATCTCAACCAATTCCAGATTATTATGAACTGCCCTAGCAGGCATCTGGTTTTGGTTTAATTTATTACAACAATAAGTACACACACGTTGATCCGATCCCAAATCAAAATAATTTTCTACCATCAAGTATGTGGCTAAATCCTTCCATTCACTATTATTTTCCCTTTCACTTTTTGCATATAAATCCACTACCTTAGTCTGATTCTTATAATAAGTGCGTCGACAACATACACAAGTGAAATTAGGCCTCTCACTTGATTTCATCTGAAACGTGGCAATTTCCTTCTGAAAATTATCTGTACTGGAAACCTGTACATTATCTTCCACATTACCCTCTACTTCAGGGTCAATTTGAACATTCTCATCTTTACTACCAAAGTAACAAAACTCAATTTCTTCACAAAGATTCTTCACATCTATTTCAGAACCATGCAAAAGAGCAGCACATAACTGTTTAAGCATAATTGCTGGACTCTTAGCATAATACAACATTCTCACTAATTTTCTCACTTTATTATGATGCACTGCTAGCATCCTGAAATGATGAAAAACACTCTGGCATACTCTCCTGGAAAGACAAGCCAGTGAATGACCACGCAAACCTGTCATTTGTCTCACTCTGCAAGGATCTAAATCTTGCAACAACTTCATTTTCTGCTTCAAACTTTTCTTATTAAATGTCCGTATAAAATCACATAGCAAATTGATGGAAACCTGTCGCACACTGCAAATAGAACTACACTTCCAAATGTACACAGGACCCTTAGGACGTCTTCCTAAAACCTCATCACTTAGCGCCTCTTCTGTCTCTGTTGTCACAAGTTGTTCTTTTTCAACTGGACAACCATCCTTCACTTCATAAGCTCGACCACTGATGTCAACTGCATGCACCAAATCATTATCCTGAAAATAAGTCTCCTCATTAAAAAATGCCTCAGAACTTGAACTATGCATCCATTCTCCAGAAAAAACTTCACAAAAGTTAGTACGATTTACTACTCTCTTCCATCTACTTTTTGTTTTGAAATCAGAAATTACCTTGCTTAGTTTCCTAATTCTATTGATTACCAAAATAAACAACTTTCGCTTGATTTCAAAAGCATGATCAATAATTTTCTCTACATTTTTCTTCCTCCTATAAAATGCCGCTTTCTGTTGGCCTTTCTTTTTAATATTTTTCAATAAATTAACTAATATCCTATTACGGAACATTCGTTGTCGAATGTCCCTAAACTGTTGTTTCCTTCTACTATCATGCACAGAGTTATCTCTTCCTCTACCAGTAACATTTGTGATGGGTCTCTCCTTTCCATTTAAATTACTTCTCTTTTTGTTAAGAGACACATTTTTTTGAGCAAAATTTTTTTTACTACAAATATTTCTTAAGAATGATTTCATGCTCTTACCCGGACCTTTCTTGGTGTTTTGACAAGTATTTGGGGAAGAGGACTGCTGCAATAAAACATCATCCTGCTGTCTTTGACGTTTTCTAGCCTTTCGTATTCGACTTCTGGAAGGCATTTTCCAAACTATGAAAGAATCTGCAGTTGAATCTGTGAAAAAATATAATATAAAATGTTATTAACCACTATTACCAAACAGTAAATAAATAACAGTCATCTAAAACTTAATGCCGTACTAATTATTTAACATAGCAAATATTTTCCACCAGCACTGCATCACAAAAATGACACTCAATGGTACAAAACAGGCATACAACACTCATAAATCACTCCCTAATATTTTAAATCATTAATTCAGGATGACGATAAGATGT
This sequence comes from Lissotriton vulgaris, assembly GCF_964263255.1. Lineage (NCBI taxonomy): Eukaryota > Metazoa > Chordata > Amphibia > Caudata > Salamandridae > Lissotriton > Lissotriton vulgaris. The sequence goes on from NW_028248599.1 coordinate 126,724, forward strand.
AGCCTATCTAAAGGTTTGTTTAGGCCCAGATCTTTGGACTGGGGTGAATGTGTGTCATTGATCCACATTCAGTCCATCACCTGTTTTGTTTATTTGAGGTGAGGCCAACACATGGTTGCAGATAAGATTTTCACTGAAAAAAAACCAAGGTAAAAAAACATGTGAAGGCCTACCAATGAAGTAAATCATTAAATGAAAACCAATACATTTCTGGAAATATGCACTACTAGTGCTTCATAAGATGTTTTGGATCATATTTATAAGTTATTTGAGTATCTAGTATGCTATTTTACATTCTTCATGGTGCAAATTTATTGTAAATACGCTCCCACCTGCGGTTGGCAAATTTAGATTTTGATTATGGGAGTTAGATAGGCATGTTAATAATTTCCCAAAAATGGTATATAACCCCAAACAACCTTTGAAGCAAATTCTCTTAGCCATGTTATCCACCTCCCATTGGATAACATGGCTAAGAAGTGCTTGCAAATGTGATAAAAAAAGGCCTGCAATGCATGAATAACGCAGAAAAATCAGCGATATTCATGCATTTTCCAACAAATGCTCTTAGCCATGTTATCCACTTCCTATTAAATAACATGGCTAAGAACTGCTCAGGGCACCATGAGGAACGCTTTCCATTTAAAAAGGGAAAAATAACATCAAAGACACTAAAATGCCTTCTAAATATGAACCCAAACAACCTATGAAGCAATGTGAAAAAAAACTGCCGCAATGCATGAATATAGCAGAAAAATCAGCGATATTCATGCATTTCCCAGCAAATGCTCTTAGCCATGTTATCCACTTCCAATTAAATAACATGGCTAAGAACTGCTCAGGGCCCCATGAGGAACGCTTTCCATTTAAAAAGGGAAAAATAACATCAAAGACACTAAAATGCCTTCTAAATATGAACCCAAACAACCTATGAAGCAATGTGAAAAAAACGGCCACAATGCATGAATATAGCAAAAAAATCAGCGATATTCATGCATTTTCCAGCAAATGCTCTTAGCCATGTGATCCACTTCCTATTAAATAACATGGCTAAGAACTGCTCAGGGCCCCATGAGGAACGCTTTCCATTTAAAAAGGGAAAAATAACATCAAAGACACTAAAATGCCTTCTAAATATGAACCCAAACAACCTATGAAGCAATGTGAAAAAAAACGGCCACAATGCATGAATATAGCAAAAAAATCAGCGATATTCATGCATTTCCCAGCAAATGCTCTTAGCCATGTTATCCACTTCCTATTAAATAACATGGCTAAGAACTGCTCAGGGCCCCATGATGAACGCTTTCCATTTAAAAAGGGAAAAATAACATCAAAGACACTAAAATGCCTTCTAAATATGAACCCAAACAACCTATGAAGCAATGTGAAAAAAAACGGCCACAATGCATGAATATAGCAGAAAAATCAACGATATTCATGCATTTCCCAGCAAATGCTCTTAGCCATGTTATCCACTTCCTATTAAATAACATGGCTAAGAACTGCTCAGGGCCCCATGAGGAACGCTTTCCATTTAAAAAGGGAAAAATAACTTCAAAGACACTAAAATGCCTTCTAAATATGACCCCAAACAACCTATGAAGCTCTAACAGTACATATCCTGAAATTTAATTCATTTCAAAATTCGTTTTTAAACACAGCATATAAATCAATTGTATACCTGCATTCATGAAGAAATGACTAAAAATGTCCTTGAGACACATGAAAGTGTTTTCTGGAATGCCCTAGCACCATTTTTGGGACACTATTAACATGGCTAGGTAACTCCCATAATCAAAATCTAAATTTGCCAAGCACAAGTGGGAGCGTATTTACAAGACACTTGTCCCATGAGGAACACTTTACATTTTAAAAGGCGAACACAACATCTTAGACACTCAAATACCTTATAAATATGGCCCAAAACAACCTATGAAGCTCTAGCAGTACATATCTAGAAATGTAATTGATTTCTTAAATCGTTTTTAAAAGCAACATATCTGTTTCAGCTTACATAACAGACCATGAAATGGCCTCCATGTATTACAATATCTTGTGTAACTGCATGCCAGAATGTTACACCAAATATGCAATTATAATTTCTCTTTGAAACTAATTCTATTAGTATATCACTAGAGACAAAACCACATTTTAAAAACACAGCTTTCTTCATCATTTTCTCCTTAAATCATACTATTCTCTATCTAAATTAAATAAATCTTTTCTCACCTTAGCAAATATTTTTTGAGTTTTGAAAACAGTCTCAGAAATACACCAAATTGTCTTCAGCAGAAGAAAAAGGATGCACTCCAAAGGCTGCAGCTATTGAAAGCACAGAAATACAGATATTCTTTTCACATATCTCTCATATTAGCCAATCATACCTCTTCCCTCACTTTTTTCAAATCAAAATCCTTCCCCCCTCTGCCCTGTCTGCCTTGTATCCATAGCAACCACCTCCTGGAAGACCTCTCATGTTTGCAAATTCACACAACAATGTTTCAATTGAACTCTGAACTCTCAGTGCACCTGCGTATCCAGTGCAATCTTTCATTAAATGTTTCTTACTTGACCATTCAAATTACATCTTTCAAAGAACACATCCATGCACCCTAACTTTCTGTTTTCAGAAATGGAAATGCACCAATCACTGCTAATGAATCATTAGCATTGTAAATCCACAGTTTTTTTTCTTTAGAAACTCCTACTGTTTCAACTGCCCTTTCATTACCACACTTCATCTGACTGCAGAACAACCTTCAGCCACCATGTTTAACGTCTGGATTGTTGGACATAGTTACATCCACTGGGCTCAAAGGTATGCTGAGAGCAGAAATTTACCTAACCTCAATTTACAAGATGTGGAAATTAAGTGGTTGGGCCAAAGAGGATTAAAATGTCACCAATTGATACCATTGGTGAAAACCTTTATGCATTTGCCAAAACCTGACCTGTTAATAGTGCACTGTGGAGGTAATGATTTGGGCACTTTGACAGGGGTAGGTCTGGAAATGCTTTTAAAGGACACCTTTGAGCAATTAATGGCACTTTTTCCTCAAACTGCCTTGGTATATTCCAATATATGCCAAAGACAGAAATGGAGGTGGTCCAACCAATTTTGTCCACAAATTGAGAAAGCGAGGAAGCATGTAAACAAATCTGTGTCAGCTTTCATGAGAGACCATGGAATGGGCTCTCTGTACAACAATAACTTGCGTTACTACATGCAAGATATCTACAGAGGAGATGGAGTTCACTTCTCAGATGAGGGCAACAGAATTTTCATTCTGAATTTAAGACTGTGCATTGGTACCTACTTATAAGTACCTAAATGTACCATAAACCCAAAAGCTCTTCTCAGAGCTACCCTTCATCTGATCACACACTTTTATTATTTTTTTTCTAACTTTTTTCTGTAATTTTCAACAAACTACGCTTAAAGAGCGCTATCCGGTACGCGAACTGGAAGCTAACCGCGCAAAATTTCAAAAAAAAGTTTTTTCTTCGCAAATATAGTCCTCCTCAGCCACCCTCAGAAAACGTAGGGGGGCAAAATACTTGTACCATGCCCCCTTCTACCCATTCAGAACATTATTTACCCTCCATTTTATACCTTGATTCGACCGTAACACAAAATGGTGGACTCCCGTTACGCTCCAAGTACGCGGACCGGACCGCTATCCGGGAAGCGGTCCAAAAAAAAGGCGGGAAAGTAATTTACAGAAAAACGACTAGAGACACTCTCACCAAATATAAATTAGCTCATACTACATAACAATCCCTTTCATTCTCACAAATTTGATTGAAATTTCATTTAGCCATTTAGCCTTTAGACCTCTCCAAATACCGTGAGGTAAATTACTTCACAAAACACATCTGAACTGTTGGAATTGACAACCAATGAAAATGTTACTTTCATTTTCTACTTTTATTACCTGACATTTGATTGGTTATATACTTGAATATATATAAAGGAAGAGAAGAAAACACAGCCATTTTGACTACTACTTCTTGTTGTACAACACCTTTTAATAGCTTCCAAAAACTTCAACTTCTTTGTGAAGGTAAGATATAATTTTTAAAAACGAAATATATTGTGCACTATAACTTAATATAATAGAATTTTTCTGCTACGTATACACTATCCCTCTGTAGTAGTAATGTATTTAGATAGACTTCTCTGTTATAGTTATGAATGGAGTTAGGCTTGTCTTGGTTAAATCACATACACTTTTTTATAGTCCTATTTCCACTCTGATACTATACACTGCCAAAAGATAAATTCACTGATAAAAAATGACTATCTAAAATTAATCCCAACAGTGCCCTATCTCTACTAATATATATTTTCTTATTCAAAATTTCAGGCAAAATGGAAGGCGAACAACAAATTTCATTTTCGATTGAACTGAAGGAGAGCAGCCAAGACAAACTTGATGACTTTATGGATGACAGTAGAGACCACGAACTTCTACAATGTGTTGAAGCAGTAGACAACTTGCTTGAAAATGAAAAACAATTACACCCTATAATAAATTATGACATTTCTGACAATGAAATGTTAGAAAATTTAATAAAGTATGAAAAACAATGAAAATAACAAAAATAACTTTAAAAATAAAGACAACAAAAAAAAAAAAGAAAAAAAACCAAACAATTAACATACAGTCTTTGAAAAGTGTATCATTCTATTATCCTTATAGTACGCTGCCCAGAACGCTTTCCGGTTCGCGTACTAGACGCTCATCGCGAAAAAAAAAAATATATATATTTTTTTGGACCCTGCTGGGCCCTTTTAAAAACACCACATAAAACCTAGGGGGTCAGGGAGGATCTACTATGCCCCCTTATGGAAATTTCCCTCTTTGTTTTGGCCTCCTCTTGTCTCTCGATCCTACCGAGAGAGAAGATGGCGGCTGCACCGGACTGTTTAGAATGTTGACAAACACCGAAGAGCCAATCAGCTTTCCGTGCGCAAAGTTCCGATAAGCGAAAAGTACGCGAACCGGATCGCTGCCCGGACCGCTGTTACAGATATATATCTTGATTTAAACGTTAATTTCTCAAAATCCACTGGAGCACATATATTGAGACCTAGCAAAGGCACATCGGCCTAACAGTCCCTACAATTTTGCCAAGTTTCGTGCAAATCCATTCAGCCGTTCGGGCTAAAAGTGAGTCCAACCGCCCTATGGAAATTAACATGGGAAAAACGCGTTTTGGGACCCCCCTTTTTTCTCGGGCCCCCCTTGATGAAACCCCCCCAAATTTTCAAGGGCTGCTCAGAAACAAAATGTGCCATTTTCCTGAAAATTTCAGCCAATTCCGTCCACAAACGCCAAAGTTATTAGACATAGAATTTTCAGAAATCCCATAGGGAAAAAATCCTAACTATATATACCTACTGGCGACCGCCAGTAGGTAATATATATATATATATATATATATATATATATATATATATATATATATATATATATATATATATTCACTGAAAAAACCATAGGTTATAGGCCATATATAGTTAGGAATTTGCATTTACAAAACCTTGAAAATTCACTGAAAAAACCATTGGTTATAGACCATATATAGTTAGGGATTAGCCTTTTCAAAACCTTATTTTACTCACACAAAACCATTGAAATTTCATATATAGTTAGTTCCACTAACTATATATCGCGCACCCGCAATCCACTGCTGATGATGTCACATATTACATATGACATGGTTAGTGACATCACTGATGACATCACTGATGACATCTCAAATGACATCACTGATGATATCTCAAATGACATTTTTCAGTGAATTTCATTGGTTTTTTAATAGCAAATATCAAAAGCTGTAAAATGTCAAGTACGTGATAGGTAAAAACTTTTTCGTGTTTATGCACGCTGATGCACTTTGAACGCTGCCCCCCTCCCCTCTTTTCTCTTAGTAGTACTCTCTCTTTGCAGATAGTGAAGAGTAGTTAACGCAGGCCTTTACCCCTGTTGTAATCCGTCGTGCCTGCTTGTCTCTCCATTTGATTGATTGTTATCCAAGCATTTACTGTTTTACAATTGATTCTCTTTGGTTCATTCTCTATTTACAAACAAGCAGAAAGTCGCAATACTCTGTTTAGTCTTTGCAGATAGTGAAAAATCGTGAAAAATCGTGTAAAAAAATAAAAGTAATCGAGCAAAATCAGTAGGCCACTAATTGGATCTCTTTTTGACCTCGCTAAAATAGAAACATTAGGAACAACCCTTCATGAGAAATACGAAAATAGTGAGATGAACTGAGCTCCACACCATGAGGGCTGCAAGACAGCTCGGCTCCGTCACCCACCCCGCCCAAAATAACGACAAACCCTATGCAAATATTAAAAATATAGACAACACACCAGCAAAGTAACAGGGTAAAACATTTTATTAAATAACTATTTACATTACGTTGGTTTATGAGATGATGTCAGTAGTGGACCGATGTGTGAATAGGTCGGAAGCAGCACAAGGCGCCAAGATCCGGATGGCAAGTCCTGGATGTTGGGTGCCATAGTTCAGAGTTCTGAGTTTGAGCCTTTTTCAATGCCTGTGCTTTGTTGTTTCCCCTCCATCAAAAACAAAAAAAATATATAAAACTGTGCAAAAATACAAAAAATCTAAAAATGTTTAGAAAAGCAGTGCTTGTACGACTGTCTGAAGCTTATTTCCACCTACTGCAGCTTCACTATTCTCAAAGTAAGTGAGGGTCGTTTGTGGACCTGACTGCATTTGAAAACAATGTTATATGGTACCTCCCTAAACAGCTTGACGGAGGCCCCCGAGGGGCGGTGTGATGGCACGGACTCGGAGAAGACGCTTGGCTCCGACCCCCTCCCCAAGTCTTATAGCACTGGTGTAGCCTGAGATCGCCCCCGACATAGGCGGCCGGCTCCCGGGGTCCGGCGGACCTTTTTGCCTTTTGATGACTCTTCTATTCTGGACTTTGTCCCACAATCCGTTTGACCTGAAGACACGCTGTAGTGGGGCGCCCCTTTACCGTTTTAGTTGCCATTCCGCCCGCTTTTGCTACACTGTGCCTCTTCCGCCATTCAGCTGAATCTGATAATCAGGCGTATCGGCGACTAAGACAGCAGGCCGAGTCTCTTTTACTCAACGGCTCCGTCATGGAACGAAGAAACGCCCTTTTTCTCGAAAAAGGAATATATTTTACTTGCAGGACAGTTGTAAATTTTCCGGGAAAGTACATTAGCCTGGAATATTATAACATATATGTTATAAAAAAAAAGTTCGAAACCAATAAAAAGCGTAATTCTTAGGTCATATGACCAAGCTTTTCATCATTAAAATAACAAAAGTAAAATGAACCAATGAAATGTTTTATTAACAAGTCACATGACCTGTTATGCTTACGTTACGCGCTGCGCGCCGCGCCCCGGATCACTTCCGGGTGCGCTAACGCGGCGTGTCATATAACGCATTACGCGACAACGTAGGTCAAGAATATAGTCAAAATGTCTCCACCAACCAGCGTTCGGAACACAACCCCTTTCAGCAGTCCAAAAAGTTCTGTTAAATGACAACAGAGGGGACAGGCATCAAGAACCATCAGTCAAAGAGGGGAGGGCAAGTTCTTCTCTACCGGGTCATGTTGGGGCGCTACCAGAACTGAACGAATTGGTAGTCTACAGTGTTTCTGGATGTTTCAGACTAAAGCTGGCGTCACCATGAGAGCACCACCATCTTGTGGCTCCGTCGTGGTCATTCCGCGAGCAATCATGGCAGGCGCTCCCCACCGGAAGCCTGCAGGAGTCGAGGGCCCCCAAGACTTTTGTAGAATCTTCACGGCTGAGGGGACGCTTTCGAGAATGGGACCCAAGCCCTATCAGGGAAGCGTCCGAGTTCCAAGGTGTCCCAGGGCCATTTTAGTGGACCAGGCCCAAAACCGAAGAGCCGGCCGCCATTTTAAGAGTCCTGTGGCAGCCGCCTATCGCTGCACTGCAAGAGTGGGAGCAACTAAACTACATGGTGAGCGAGACGCTGTAGCCGCAAGAACGGGCGCAACTCAGCTGGATGGCCGCCACCTGGGGAGGCCCGTTCATGCCGCCTCCCCCACGCCCCCACCCCGGGCCGCCCCACGCCAATTTTCGGAGCAGCATTGTAGGATACCAAAACCAGTGCGGCAGTTTACTGGACATCACCTGGGTGCCATCCACATCTCAGCGCGTTCTGCTGCCTTGGGACTATTCGCACAACAGACCGCTACTGACGAGGCCTCCCCCGCACCACCCGGGACGCCCCACGCTGTTTTTCTGAGCTGCATTGTAGGATCCCAAAAACCAGTGCGGCACCCAGGTGACTTCACCTGGGTGCCGTCCAGAACTCAGCACGTTGTGCTGCCTTGGGACTATTCGCACAAAAGACAGCTTCTGACCATTGTTGCTTTTTTTTGTCAAAAATTTTTAAATGTTTGTTACAGTTTTTGTTCCGTTCGTTATATTTAAAAGTTAATAAAGTTTTATAATCCCACTTTGTTGGAGTGCTATATATTTTTAAAAAATCGGGTGAATGGGGCCTTGAATCGGGTTATTGTCATGTGTGGGCTTTGCAAGTGTCCTGCTACAGGATCGGACATTTCAAACTCAAATGCACGTTCTTTTTCTTACCTTTCCGAAGCATGGAGCGCAATAGCAGGCAGAGAAAGGGTGATGCAAGTGTTGAACACTGCCTGGCCTGGCAAGTTGCTGGCAGTGCCCCCCCCCCGCCCGCCCGCTCCCGAAAGAGGACACACCGCCGCCCCGAGTACTTCACAGATCTTTAAAAGACCATGCGCTTGTTCATGAGGCTTAAATGGTTTATCACCCCTTCTAGTACCCCTGCATCGACCCTCTGACGTTTCCTGGAAGAATTACCACGTAACAAAATACCAAGCCTTGTCAGCTGAAACCCCCGAGGAATCGTGGGGCATATTATCAAGGGGGTTTATCTCCGCTTTTTTGGCTTTAAAAGCCAAGAAAGCGGAGATAAAATTATCTCCCTATTACTAAGCTGTCGCTAACACCAGTTAGTGACAGCTAAAAGGAGATAGCGACCATCTTGGGCCCCGCTTTGCATGTCAGTGATATTTATCACTAATGACATGCAAAGTGGGCGTGCCAAGATGTTAGCGACTGGAAACAGTCCCTAACATCGCTATCTCCTATTACCAACTTTTGGAGATATTCGCGCTAAGCGCGAATATCTCAAAAAGCTAACACCTGCCCTGAGCAGTTCTTAGCCATGTTATCCAATGGGAGGTGGATAACATGGCTAAGAGCATTTGCTCGATGATGCATGAATATCGCTGACTTTTCAGCGATATTCACGCATTGCGGCCGTTTTTTATCGCATTTGCGATAAACCTTGCTAATAGCAAGGTTTATCTGCGATAAAAATCGCCGATGTGCGGCGATAATTTTTGTCTCTAAACAAGTTAGAGACAAAAATTATCGCTAGTTGTTGGTAATATGCCCCCGGGTTTTTGCTTGCAGAAATCGGGAGGCGGGAGACTAGCACTGAAATCAGTAGTCTCACGCCTGAATCGGGAGGGTTGGCATGTCTGGATTCTCTACAGCTGGGGCCATAAACTACATCCGCAGGGCTAGGTGATAGCCTGGGACCGGCCTGGCATCTAAAATGGCTGCCGTGCACGACAAAATTGTGGCATTGGAAAAAAGGCAAGATGGCGCAGACAATGTTTATCAATAAGGATTCATTTATAACAAAATATTTTATCGCACTGACAAATTGGCGGTCAACACTTCCTGATTTCCATCGAATCGAACGTTAACAGACGTCACGCAGCAAAAAAAAAAAAAGCTCACGCACAGCCGCTGGAAGACATGTATCAACATATATGAGCCTCCTCAGCCACCCTCAGAAAACATAAGGGATTAGGATACATCTTTACCGCACCCCCTTATACCTAGTAATTTAATTAAAACGAAACACAAAATGGCGAATTCCCGTTTCGCTACCAGTTTGCGACCCGGTTCGCGGCCCGTTAAGCGCTTCTACCGTGAAAAATATATATTTTTTTTATTTTCCCCACGGGACCCTTTAATAACCCCAACAACATTCCTAGGGGGTCAAGAGGGGTATACCTTGCCCCCTTTCATTAAATTCCCCCTTCATTTTTCACCTCTTCTTCTCTCTCGATCCTACCGAGAGATAAGATGGCGGCCGCTCCGGACTGTTTAGAATGTTGACAGACACCGGGGAGCCAATCAGCTTCGCATCGCAAAGTTCCGTTTCGCGAAAAGTAAGCGGACCGGAGCGCAGCCCGGAGCGCTGTAACAGATATATATCTTGTTTTGAACGTTAATTTCTCAAAATCCACTGGAGCACATATATTGAGACCTAGCAAAGGCACATCGGGCTAACAGTCCCTACAATTTTGCCAAGTTTCGTGCAAATCCATTCAGCCGTTCGAGCTAAAAGTGAGGCCAAAGGCCCTATGGAAATTAACATTGGAAAAACGCGTTTTGGGACCCCCCTTTTTTCTCAGCCCCCCCTTGACGAAACCCCCCCAAATTTTCGGGGGCTGCTCAGAAACAAAATGTGCCATTTTCCTGAAAATTTCAGCCAATTCCGTCCACAAACGCCAAAGTTATTAGACATAGAATTTTCAAAAGTTCCATAGACAAATAATCCTAACTATATATACCTACTGGCGAACGCCAGTAGGTAATATATATATATATATATATATATATATATATATATATATATATATATATATATATATATATATATATATATATATATATATCCAACAGACAAATGCGCCATAACACTGGTTCAGTGAATAACTGGCCTTTATTGAGATTAGCGCAGGTACAGCTGAAGTGGAGCACCTGACGCGTTTCAGCGAATAGCTTTCCTCAGAGGTACACCATGTGAGCAATGTCCCAGAAATCGTTGGTAGATACCTGCCGGACTGCCACCATACTTCAAGTCCCATAATGCATCTGGAGTTGGCGTGGAATACTATTGTGCAGTCCAAAGTGTTGTTAGTTGCCACCCCAAGCTCCGGCTAGATGTTAAGGTGAGTATGGTTGCTGGCAATTACTGGTGCTCACCCAAACGTAGCTGTAGCGAAATGACAAATGACGCCAGGTCCAGAACCTGCTCCACGGAGGAATTATCCCTTTCGTGTCGCTCCCTTTCTCATCATCCCCGCAAAAATCGCCGGTACTTCCTCAGGCTTGCGGTGGGACGAGCGGGTCATGCCCCCCAATTTAAATTTCAAACAAAGTTCGCTGCCGTCGGGGGCCCCCGACCCATGCAGGGCGTTTATGGCTTACAGCGGGAGACAGCGCTTCCCGCCCTTAACATCCAACAGACAAATGCGCCATAACACTGGTTCGGTGAATAACTGGCCTTTATTGAGATTAGCGCAGGTACAGCTGAAGTGGAGCACCTGACGCGTTTCAGCGAATAGCTTTCCTTAGAGGTACACCACGTGAGCAATGTCCCAGAAATCGTTGGTAGATACCTGCCGGACTGCCACCATACTTCAAGTCCCATAATGCATCTGGAGTTGGCGTGGAATACTATTGTGCAGTCCAAAGTGTTGTTAGTTGCCACCCCAAGCTCCGGCTAGATGTTAAGGTGAGTATGGTTGCTGGCAATTACTGGTGCTCACCCAAACGTAGCTGTAGCGAAATGACAAATGACGCCAGGTCCAGAACCTGCTCCACGGAGGAATTATCCCTTTCGTGTCGCTCCCTTTCTCATCATCCCCGCAAAAATCGCCGGTACTTCCTCAGGCTTGCGGTGGGACGAGCGGGTCATGCCCCCCAATTTAAATTTCAAACAAAGTTCGCTGCCGTCGGGGGCCCCCGACCCATGCAGGGCGTTTATGGCTTACAGCGGGAGACAGCGCTTCCCGCCCTTAACATCCAACAGACAAATGCGCCATAACACTGGTTCGGTGAATAACTGGCCTTTATTGAGATTAGCGCAGGTACAGCTGAAGTGGAGCACCTGACGCGTTTCAGCGAATAGCTTTCCTCAGAGGTACACCACGTGAGCAATGTCCCAGAAATCGTTGGTAGATACCTGCCGGACTGCCACCATACTTCAAGTCCCATAATGCATCTGGAGTTGGCGTGGAATACTATTGTGCAGTCCAAAGTGTTGTTAGTTGCCACCCCAAGCTCCGGCTAGATGTTAAGGTGAGTATGGTTGCTGGCAATTACTGGTGCTCACCCAAACGTAGCTGTAGCGAAATGACAAATGGCGCCAGGTCCAGAACCTGCTCCACGGAGGAATTATCCCTTTCGTGTCGCTCCCTTTCTCATCATCCCCGCAAAAATCGCCGGTACTTCCTCAGGCTTGCGGTGGGACGAGCGGGTCATGCCCCCCAATTTAAATTTCAAACAAAGTTCGCTGCCGTCGGGGGCCCCCGACCCATGCAGGGCGTTTATGGCTTACAGCGGGAGACAGCGCTTCCCGCCCTTAACATCCAACAGACAAATGCGCCATAACACTGGTTCGGTGAATAACTGGCCTTTATTGAGATTAGCGCAGGTACAGCTGAAGTGGAGCACCTGACGCGTTTCAGCGAATAGCTTTCCTCAGAGGTACACCACGTGAGCAATGTCCCAGAAATCGTTGGTAGATACCTGCCGGACTGCCACCATACTTCAAGTCCCATAATGCATCTGGAGTTGGCGTGGAATACTATTGTGCAGTCCAAAGTGTTGTTAGTTGCCACCCCAAGCTCCGGCTAGATGTTAAGGTGAGTATGGTTGCTGGCAATTACTGGTGCTCACCCAAACGTAGCTGTAGCGAAATGACAAATGACGCCAGGTCCAGAACCTGCTCCACGGAGGAATTATCCCTTTCGTGTCGCTCCCTTTCTCATCATCCCCGCAAAAATCGCCGGTACTTCCTCAGGCTTGCGGTGGGACGAGCGGGTCATGCCCCCCAATTTAAATTTCAAACAAAGTTCGCTGCCGTCGGGGGCCCCCGACCCATGAAGGGCGTTTATGGCTTACAGCGGGAGACAGCGCTTCCCGCCCTTAACATCCAACAGACAAATGCGCCATAACACTGGTTCGGTGAATAACTGGCCTTTATTGAGATTAGCGCAGGTACAGCTGAAGTGGAGCACCTGACGCGTTTCAGCGAATAGCTTTCCTCAGAGGTACACCACGTGAGCAATGTCCCAGAAATCGTTGGTAGATACCTGCCGGACTGCCACCATACTTCAAGTCCCATAATGCATCTGGAGTTGGCGTGGAATACTATTGTGCAGTCCAAAGTGTTGTTAGTTGCCACCCCAAGCTCCGGCTAGATGTTAAGGTGAGTATGGTTGCTGGCAATTACTGGTGCTCACCCAAACGTAGCTGTAGCGAAATGACAAATGACGCCAGGTCCAGAACCTGCTCCACGGAGGAATTATCCCTTTCGTGTCGCTCCCTTTCTCATCATCCCCGCAAAAATCGCCGGTACTTCCTCAGGCTTGCGGTGGGACGAGCGGGTCATGCCCCCCAATTTAAATTTCAAACAAAGTTCAAAGGCCAGTTATTCACCGAACCAGTGTTATGGCGCATTTGTCTGTTGGATGTTAAGGGCGGGAAGCGCTGTCTCCCGCTGTAAGCCATAAACGCCCTGCATGGGTCGGGGGCCCCCGACGGCAGCGAACTTTGTTTGAAATTTAAATTGGGGGGCATGACCCGCTCGTCCCACCGCAAGCCTGAGGAAGTACCGGCGATTTTTGCGGGGATGATGAGAAAGGGAGCGACACGAAAGGGATAATTCCTCCGTGGAGCAGGTTCTGGACCTGGCGTCATTTGTCATTTCGCTACAGCTACGTTTGGGTGAGCACCAGTAATTGCCAGCAACCATACTCACCTTAACATCTAGCCGGAGCTTGGGGTGGCAACTAACAACACTTTGGACTGCACAATAGTATTCCACGCCAACTCCAGATGCATTATGGGACTTGAAGTATGGTGGCAGTCCGGCAGGTATCTACCAACGATTTCTGGGACATTGCTCACGTGGTGTACCTCTGAGGAAAGCTATTCGCTGAAACGCGTCAGGTGCTCCACTTCAGCTGTACCTGCGCTAATCTCAATAAAGGCCAGTTATTCACCGAACCAGTGTTATGGCGCATTTGTCTGTTGGATGTTAAGGGCGGGAAGCGCTGTCTCCCGCTGTAAGCCATAAACGCCCTGCATGGGTCGGGGGCCCCCGACGGCAGCGAACTTTGTTTGAAATATATATATATATATATATATATATATATATATATATATATATATATTTTCACAGAAAAAACCATAGGTTATAGTGAATATATAGTTAGGAATTTGCATTTACAAAACCTTGAAAATTCAATGAAAAAACCATTGGTTTTAGGCCATATATAGTTAGGGATTTGCATTTACAAAACCTTATTTTACTCGCATAAAACCATTGAAATTCCATATATAGTTATAAGTGCTAACTATATATCGCGCACCCGCAATCCACTGCTGATGATGTCACATATTACATCATTCATGACATGGTTAGTGACATCACTGATGACATCACTGATGACATCTCAAATGACATCACTGATGACATCACTGATGACAACATGCAGTGACTGTATGTTTCTGTAAAGTTAAAATATCTCTTACATATTGAAGAATGAGTGGATATATAAGTGTCTGGATGAAGGATTTAGTAGGTGCATGACTGACTGTATGAGTGAGTGATTAAATGTGTCTCACTGAGTGCATGGGTTAGTGACTAAACTGTCTTAATTTGTGCATCATTATGTCTGTTGTTCTGTAAACTGTTGCATGTGTTGATAAGTAGCTATATGAGTAACTATATGGGTTATTGATTGGTTGCCCAAGTATTTGTATGGGATACTGAGTGTGTGTGTAGGTGGCTGGGAGGTGTATGACTCTGTGCATAGATGTGTGAGCAGTTGATTCACTAGATGTATGGTTTCAAAAGTGCATGTGGAAACAGCTGTATGGGCGGTTGACTGTGTGCATGAGTGCATTGGAGAGTGAATGGATATCTCAGTGCTACATGTCAAAGTAAGTACATATGTAAAACACAGTACATGTGAGAGTTGACATATATAAATAACTGTGCATAAGAGCCAGTGAATGTGTGAGTGGCTGTATGGATCATTGTGAACTTGTATCAGGGATTGTATAATAGAGTAAATATGTGTTAGTATATGTTTGAATAAGTAAATTTTGTATAACTGTATAGTTGAGGAAATGGAGGTGTGATTGATTCTTTGCATGACTGACTAGGTGTGTGAGTAACTCCATGGATGAGTGACAGTCTGTGAGTGTCTGTTTACACTGATTGTATCTAAGGTTATATTAGAGTCTGAAGAGGTTCATCGTATTATCACATGAATGATATCATCAGTGATGTTATCAGTCATGTCAAATGAGATGTGTTCAGTGATGTCATCAGTGATGTCATTTGAGATGTCATCAGTGATGTCATCAGTGATGTCACTAACCATGTCATGAATGATGTAATATGTGACATCATCAGCAGTGGATTGCGGGTGCGCGATATATAGTTAGCGCTTATAACTATATATGGAATTTCAATGGTTTTATGCGAGTAAAATAAGGTTTTGTAAATGCAAATCCCTAACTATATATGGCCTAAAACCAATGGTTTTTTCATTGAATTTTCAAGGTTTTGTAAATGCAAATTCCTAACTATATATCCACTATAACCTATGGTTTTTTCTGTGAATTTCATTGGTTTTTTAATAGCAAATATGAAAAGCTTTAAAATGTCAAGTACGTGATAGATAAAAACATTTTCGTATTTATGCACGCTGATGTGCTTTGAACGCTGCACCCCCCCCTCCCCTCTTTTGTCTTAGTAGTACTCTCTCTTTGCAGATAGTGAACGGTAGTTAACGCAAGCCTTTGCCCCCGTTGTAATCCGTCGTGCCTGCTTGTCTCTCCATTTGATTGATTGTTGTCCAAGCATTTACTGTTTTAGAATTGGTTCTCTTTGGATCATTCTCTATTTACAAACAAGCACAAAGTCGCAATACTCTGTTTAGTCTTTGCAGATAGTGAAAAATCGTGTAAAAAAAATAAAAGTAATCGAGCAAAATCAGTAGGCCACTAATTGGATCTCTTTTTGACCTCGCTAAAATAGAAATATTAGGAACAACCCTTCATGAGAAATACGAAAATAGTGAGATGAACTGAGCTCCACACCATGAGGGCTGCAAGACAGCTCGGCTCCATCACCCATCCCGCACAAAATAACGACAAACCCTATGCAAATATTAAAAATATAGACAACACACCAGCAAAGAAACAGGGTAAAACATTTTATTAAAAAACTATTTACATAACGTTGGTTTACAAGATGATATCAGTAGTGGACCGATGTGTGAATAGATCAAAAGCAGCACAAGGCTCCAAGATCCGGATGGCAAGCTCCTGGATGTTGGGTGCCATAGTTTAGAGTTCTGAATTTGAGCCTTTTTCAATGCCTGTGCTTTGTTGAATGAAAATGGCGGCGTGACACAAAGCTGACTCAAGCGTTGCTACTGATGCTATGCAGACCAAAACTGGTTTTCAGTTTGTACATTTTTCTAGATTTTTCAATCAAAGTTTGGTTGACTTTGTAGAACGATGGCTTCAAATTTTCAACATACGGTGTGGTGGCGCTGACTGGGAGGGGGCGCTTCGCTCCTGCCCCCTCCCCAAGTAAGATTTTCATACGTGAAAGTACGTTAATGGTTTTGGTCCCTGAGATGCTTCGATGTCACTGCCATTCTCAAATAGCATAAGTTCTGGATGTTGGGTGCCATAGTTAAGAGTTCTGAGCAGTGCTTGTTATACTGTCTGAAGCTTATTTCCACCTACTGCAGCTTCACTATTCTCAAAGTAAGTGAGTGTCGTTTGTGGACCTGACTGCATTAGAAAACAATGTGATATGTTAGCTTCCTAAACAGCTTGACGGAGGCCCCTGAGGGGCGGTGTGATGGCCATGGACTCGGAGAAGACGCTTGGCTCCGACACCCTCCCCAAGTCTTATAGCACTGGTGTAGCCTGAGATCGCCCCCGACATAGGCGGCCGGCTCCCGGGGTCCGGCGGAACTTTTTGCCTTTTGATGACTCTTCAATTCTGGACCTTGTCCCACAATCCGTTTGACCTGAAGACAAGCTGTAGTGGGGCGCCCCTTTACTGTTTTAGTTGCCATTCCGCCCGCTTTTGCTACACTGTGCCTCTTCCGCCATTCAGCTGTTTACCGCCCGCTCTTGCGACTACAGCGTCTCGCTCATCATGTAGTTGAGTTGCTCCCGCTCTTGCGGTGCAGCGATAGGCGGCTGCCACAGGACTCTCAAAATGGCGGCCGGCTCTTCGGTTTTGGGCCTGGTCCACTAAAATGGCCCTGGGACACCTTGGAACTCGGACGCTTCCCTGATAGGGCTTGGGTCCCATTCTCGAAAAGCGTCCCCTCAGCCGTGAAGATTCTACAAAAGTCTTGGGGGCCTCCGACTCCCGCAGGCTTCTGGTGGGGAGCGGCTGCCATGATTGCTCGTGGAATGGCCACGACGGAGCTACGAGATGGTAGTGGTCTCATGCTGACGCCAGCTTTAGTCTGAAACATCCAGAAACACTGTAGACTACCAATTCGATCAGTTCCGGTAGCGCCCCAACATGACCCGGAAGAGAAGAACTTGCCCTCCCCTCTTTGACTGATGGTTCTTGTTGCCTGTCCCCTCTGTTGTCATTTAACAGAACTTTTTGGACTGCCGAAAGGGGTTGTGTTCTGAACGCTGGTTGGTGGAGACATTTTGACTATATTCTTGACCTACGTTGTCGCGTAATGCGTTATATGACACGCCGCGTTAGCGCACCCGGAAGTGATCCGAGGCGCGGCGCGCAGCGCGTAACGTAAGCATAACAGGTCATGTGACTTGTTAATAAAACTTTTCATTGGTTCATTTTACTTTTGTTAATTTAATGATGAAAAGCTTGGTCATATGACCTAAAAATTACGCTTTTTATTGTTTTCGAACAATATTTTTTTTTCAAACATATGTTATAATATTCCAGGCTAATGTACTTTCCCGGAAAATTTACAACTGTCTTGCAAGTAAAATATATTCCTTTTTCGAGAAAAAGGGCGTTTCTTCCTTCCATGACGGAGCCGTTGAGTAAAAGAGATTCGGCCTGCTGTCTTAGTCGACGATACGCCTGATTATCAGATTCTTATCGATCACTTTATGTTGCAGACATGAAAAACACAACTGCCCTTGACCATTTATCTTTACTGCGTTCCTACATATTATACCTTTTATCCGTCATGTAATTGGACTGCTTTATTTCACTTGCCTTTTACTGATTCGAAAACAGTGACTAAAAGTAAAAACTTTACCAATGTAAATACTACTACCGTGTTTTGTTTTAAAAACCTTTATTGTGAAAATGTCAGTATACAAATACGGGCCTATAACCACGTGGGCCGGCCACGGAGCAAACTGAAATCGTATATGATGAGGAGACATTTACACTGTAGAGGAACGTAACGAGCGGGCCATTAGGTTGCAAGAACTAAGGTGTCTAACAGTTGCGGAATCGGTGGACATACATTTTGTAATTAAAATAGGACAGGGCCACTTACAATAACATTTTCTAGATATACATTTGCGGGCAAGGAGTTACGAGTCCCATTTATACCGGCGCCATTTTGGGCGAGGCCGGGCAGGTCCAAGATATAGTCAAAATGTCTCCACCAACCATCGGCCAGACCAGAACCCCTTTCGGCCCTTTATGCTACAAGATGGTGTCTTCCATTCAGAAAATATTGTTGGCAGCATTTTGAAAGGAAACAGAAACAGCCGTTCTCCTAGTGAGTTTCACATTGTTACATTTAGGAAGAATGTTGAAGAGTAGTATGTGGAAAATCTGAAGCCATTTTTCTACAAACTCTCAATCAGACTTGGATGAAAAAAAAAAAACCTGAAGAATGTACAAACTGAAAACCAATTTTTGTCTGTATAGCATCAACAGTAACGCTTGAGTCAGTTTTGTGTCAAGCCGCCATTTTCATTCACTCAATAGCGTCCCCCTACACACATTCAGGGACCTGGTCGTGTCTTCAGATGAAACGGATTGTAGGAAAAGAAGCAGAAAGGAAAAGGAAAAAAGTTCCGCTGGACACCACCTTGGGCAATAGTGAAGCTGCAAAAGGTGCAAATAAGCTTCAGACAGTCTTCAACTTACTCTGATTCTTATAATAAACTTCAGAT
The DNA here is from genome assembly GCF_964263255.1 of Lissotriton vulgaris. Lineage (NCBI taxonomy): Eukaryota > Metazoa > Chordata > Amphibia > Caudata > Salamandridae > Lissotriton > Lissotriton vulgaris. The sequence goes on from NW_028248599.1 coordinate 146,018, forward strand.
AGTTTTACAAGCACTGCTCAGAAGTCTCAACTGAGGCACTCAACATCCAGGACTTGCCATTCGGATCTTGGCGCCTTGTGCTGGTTCCGACCTATTCACACATCGGTCCACTACTGACATCACCTCATAAGCCAACGGGGCACCCCACGCCGACTTTCGGCGCAGCATTGTAGGATGGCCACACCAGTGCGGCAACTTGCTGGACACAACATCGGGGCCATCCAGATCTCGGCGCGTTCGACTCACTGTACCGCAACAGTGACCGCAACTCAGCTGGACACGCCGTCTTTCGGCGCAGCATTGTAGGATGGCCACACCAGTGCGGCAATTTGCTGGACACCTCGGTGCCATCCGGATCTCGGCGCGTTCGAGTCACTGTACCGCAACAGTGACCGCAATTCAGCTGGACACGCCGTCTTTCGGCGCAGCATTGTAGGATGGCCACACCAGTGCGGCAATTTGCTGGACACCACCTCGGTGCCATCCGGATCTCGGCGCGTTCGAGTCACTGTACCGCAACAGTGACCGCAACTCAGCTGGACACGCCGTCTTTCGGCGCAGCATTGTAGGATGGCCACACCAGTGCGGCAATTTGCTGGACACCACCTCGGTGCCATCCGGATCTCGGCGCGTTGTGCTGCCTTCGGCCTATTCGCACATCGGTCCGCTACTGACGCCGCCTCACGTGCCAACGGATTTTCTACGCTTTTTGTAGCCCTATGCCGCATAACAGGTCATGTGACTTGTTTATAAAACTTTTCATTGGTTCATTTTACTTTTGGTTTCCTAAAGATGGAAGGCTTGGTCATATGACCTAAAAATAACACTTTTCATTGGTTTAGAACATTTTTTTTTCCCAAACGATGAAAGCCCCACCTTGTTTCTGGATCATTCAGACTGAAGCTGGCGTCAGCATGAGAGCACCACCATCTCGTGGCTCCGTCGTGGTCATTCCGCGAGCAATCATGGCAGCCGCTCCCCACCGGAAGCCTGCGGGAGTCGGGGGCCCCCAAGACTTTTGTAGAATCTTCACGGCTGAGGGGACGCTTTTCGAGAATGGAGCCCAAGCCCTAGCAGGCAAGCGTCCGAGTTCCAAGGTGTCCCAGGGCCATTTCAGTGGACCAGGCCCAAAACCGAGGAGCCGTCCGCCATTTTAAGAGCCATGTGGCAGCCGCCTATTGCTGCACTGCAAGAGTGGAAGCAACTCAACAACATGGTGAGCGAGACGCTGTAGCCGCAAGAGCGAGCGCAACTCAGCTAGATGGCCGCCACCTGGGGAGGCCCGTTCACGCCGCCTCCCCCACCCCCGGGCCGCCGCACGCCAATTTTCGGAGCAGCATTGTAGGATACCAAAACCAGTGCGGCAGTTTACTGGACATCACCTGGGTGCCTGTCGTACATGTTGTGTCAGCCATGTGACACTGGACACAGTCCCATCAACATCTCAACGCGTTCTGCTGCCTTGGGACTATTCGCACAACAGACCGCTACTGACGAGGCCTCCCCCCGCACCACCCGGGACGCCCCACTCTGTTTTTCTGTGCTGCATTGTAGGATCTCAAAACCAGTGCGGCACCCAGGCGACATCACCTGGGTGCCGTCCAGAACTCTGCACGTTGTGCTGCCTTGGGACTATTCGCACAAAAGACAGCTTCTAACCATTGTTGCTTTTTGTGTTGAAAAATGTTTAAATGTTTTTAGTTTTTGTTCCGTTCGTTATAGTTAATAAATAAAGTTTTATAATCTTACTTTGTTGGAGTGTTATCTATTTTTTTTAAAACGGGTGAATGGGGCCTTGAATCGGGTTATTGTCATGTGTGGGCTTTGGAAGTGTGCTGCTGCAGGATCGGACATTTCAAACTCAAATGCACGTTCTTTTTCTTACCTTTCCGAAGCATGGAGCGCAATAGCAGGCAGAGAAAGGGTGATGCACGTGTTGAACACTACCTGACCTGGCAAGTTGCTGGCAGTGCCCCCCCCCCCCCCGCCCGCTCCTGAAAGAGGACACACACACACCGCCGCCCCGAGTACTTCACAAATCTTTAAAAGACCATGCGCTTGTTCATGAGGCTTAAATGGTTTATCACCTCTTCTAGAACCCCTGCATCGACCCTCTGACGTTTCCTGGAAAAATTACCATGTAACACAATACCAAGCCCTGTCAGCTGAAACCCCCAAGGAATCGTGGGGCATATTATCAAGGGGGTTTATCTCCGCTTTTTTGGCTTTAAAAGCCAAGAAAGCGGAGATAAAAATATCTCCCTATTACCAAGCTGTCGCTAACACCAGTTAGTGACAGCTAAAAGGAGATAGCGACCATCTTGGGCCCCGCTTTGCATGTCAGTGATACTTATCACTAATGACATGCAAAGTGGCGTGCCAAGATGTTAGCGACTGGAAACAGTCCCTAACATCGCTATCTTCTATTACCAACTTTTGGAGATATTCGCGCTAAGCGCGAATATCTCCAAAATCTAACACCTGCCCTGAGCAGTTCTTAGCCATGTTATCCAATGGGAGGTGGATAACATGGCTAAGAGCATTTGCTCGATAATACATGAATATCGCTGACATTTCTGCGATAATAGCAAGGTTTATCTGCGATAAAAATCGCCGATGTGCGGCGATAATTTTTGTCTCTAAACAAGTTAGAGACAAAAATGATCGCTAGTTGTTCGTAATATGCCCCCGGGTTTTTGCTTGCAGAAATCGGGAGGCGGGAGACTAGCACTGAAATCAGTAGTCACACGCCTGAATCGGGAGGGTTGGCATGTCTGAATTCTCTACAGCTGGGGCCATAAACTACATCCGCAGGGGTAGGTGATAGCCTAGGTCCGGCCTGGACAATCGGACACAGAGGAAGAGGAGTGTCAGAGGGTGCGGTAGTGAATAGGGTGAAAGAGAGGTGTCGGGAGGGCACAGGGTGTGATTCTCAGAGAAGAGCAGCGCAGATGGGGGGAAGTATATGGCCCATGCATGAGAGAGAGAGCGGGGATGACCAGTGCGTGGGGGAGATGCTTGCGAGGGTGGGGAGCCATGCTGAGGATCGGCGGCGTGCAGAGAGTGGGCCTGGTCAAGGCATCTAAAATGGCTGCCGTGCACGACAAAATTGTGGCATTGGACAAAAAGGCAAGATGGCGCAGACAATGTTTTTCAATAAGGATTCATTTATAACAAAATATTTACTCGCAGTGACAAAATGGTGGTCAACACTTCCTGATTTCCATTGAATCGAACGTTAACAAACGTCACGCAGCAAAAAAAAAAAAAAAAAAAAGCTCACGCACAGAGCAGTTTTTAACCATGTTATCCAATGGAAGGTGGATAACACGGCTAAGAGCATTTGCTGGATAATGCATGAATATCTCTGACTTTTCAACGATATTCATGCATTGTGGCCGATGTGCGGCGATAATTTTTGTCTCTAAACAATTAAAACGAAGCACAAAATGGCGAATTACCGTTTTTTTTTCTTTTCCCCACGGGACCCTTTAATAACCCCAACAACATTCCTAGGGGGTCAAGAGGGGGATACCTTGCCCCCTTTCATTAAATTCCCCTTTCGTTTTTCACCTCTTCTTCTCTCTCGATCCTACCGAGAGACAAGATGGCGGCCGCTCCGGACTGTCACGCAGCAAAAAAAAAAAAAGCTCACGCACAGCCGCTGGAAGAGATGTATCAACATATATCAGCCTCCTCAGCCACCCTCAGGAAACATAGGGGATTAGGATACGTCTCCCGCACCCCCTTATACCTAATAATTTAATTAACGAAGCACAAAATGGCGAATTCCCGTTTCGCTACCAGTTTGCGGCCCAGTTCGCGGCCCGTGAAGCGCTTCTACCGTGAAAAATCATTTTTTTTTTCTTTTCCCCACGGGACCCTTTAATAACCCCAACAACATTCCTAGGGGGTCAAGAGGGGGATACCTTGCCCCCTTTCATTAAATTCCCCTTTCGTTTTTCACCTCTTCTTCTCTCTCGATCCTACCGAGAGACAAGATGGCGGCCGCTCCGGACTGTTTAGAATGTTGACAGACACCGGAGAGCCAATCAGCTTTCTGCGCGCAAAGTTCCGAAACGCGAAAAGTAAGCGGACCGGATCGCTGCCCGGAGCGCTGTTACAGATATATATCTTGATTTAAACGTTAATTTCTCAAAATCCACTGAAGCACATATATTGAGACCTAGCAAAGGCACATCGGGCTAACAGTCCCTACAATTTTGCCAAGTTTCGTGCAAATCCATTCAGCCGTTCGAGCTAAAAGTGAGTCCAACCGCCCTATGGAAAACTCAATGTAAAAAACGCGTTTTGGGACCCCCCTTTTTTCTCAGCCCCCCCTTGACCAAACCCCACCAAATTTTCAGGGGCTGCTCAGAAACAAAATGTGCCATTTTCCTGAAATTTCAGCCGATTCCGTCCACAAACGCCAAAGTTATTAGACATAGAATTTTCAGAAATCCCATAGGGAATTAATCCTAACTATATATACCTACTGGCGATAGCCAGTAGGTAATATATATATATATATATATATATATA